>NW_006922820.1:140632-143266 GCF_000298275.1 Orycteropus afer afer | reverse complement strand
TGGGTTTGAACCACCAGCCTATATATTTTTCCTAGAGAAATGAAAATTTAGGTTCACACCGAAACCTATATACAAATTTTCATAAGAGTTTTATTCTTAATAGCCTAACTACAAGGTGGAAAAGGAGAGGAAGAGCTGCCTTTCAACAGGTAAATAGCTGAACAAGCAGAGGTACTCTCATGCTGTGGAATACTTCTCAGTAATAATAATAACAAAATGAAAATATATAGATGGGAACAATTATGATAACTGAAAAAAAAGAGAAAAAACAATGAAAACGAACAAAAACAATCCCAACAGGTTACACACTATATGATTTCACTTATGTACCATTTTCCAACATGTTTAGTGGAAACAGCAAAATGAAAATGGCATGTTTGTTGCAAATGATATGTTTGTTACAGGAACTTTTCTGGCCTAGTTCCTAAGGCACTTGACTGCTAACCAGAAGGCTGGCAGTTCAAACTCACCAGCCACTCCTCTGAAGGAAGGTTGGGCCATCTACTTCCATAGTGATACCCACCTCAGAAACCAAAGGAGGGGTTGCTATGAGTCATGTCTGACTATACAGTACATAACAATGATGACAACAGCAACATGTTTGTTATGCAAATTATTAAGAAAGAAGGGGGAATATGAGATTATACATCTACTATTTCATCTTTGGAGAAAGAAACAAAGGAAAGATAAACTAGGGACCAATGAAATGAGTTACTTCAGGGGATGGTGGGAGCCCAGGTGGTGCAGTGATTAAAACAATTGTCCGATAACCTAAGCAAAAGATCAGTGATTGGAATCCACCAGCTAAACCATGCTAGAAAAATGTGGCAGAAAGATGAGAGAGTCTGCTTCTATAAAAATGTATAGCCTTGGAAATCCTGTGGAAGAGTTCTAGTCTGTCTTATACGATCACTAAGAGTAGGAATCGACTTGACAGCTGTGAGTTTAGGTTTTGTTTTATTTCCCCTTCCCTTCTGGTAAAAATGGAGGGAAGAGAAGAAATGGTACAGGAAGGTATGACAATTCTCTTAATACAGCTTTTTGTGTTTTACATCAACAGATGGGGAAAAAAATATAATTGAAAACAAAATGAACTGAAACAAGCCCAATTGCTTTAAGAATGAGTAACAACCATACTGAAGGGGTGCAGTGGTGAATACAGTCCAAATATCCTACCAAACCAAACCAAACCAAACTTCCTACCATTGAGTGTATTACAACTCATAGCCACCGTATAGGATAGAGTAGAACCACCGTAGAGGGTTTCCAAGGCTGTAGATCTCTATGGAAGCAGATTGCCTAATCTTTCTCCAGTGACGGGCTGGCAGGTTTGAACCTTAGACCTTTTGGTTAGCAACCCAATGCTAGAATAAGTGCACTACCAGAACTCCATCCAAATAGCTTATGAACATGTTAATTTACTGTTAGTCTCAGTTTATGTTATTTGGAGAGAACACAACTACAAACAAATCCTGTGATATTTCCTGTAGTTTTATTTTTTTATATACTTGTATGGGTAGACCAATATTGTGGTTACCTAGTGCCGCTCTGACAGGAATATATTACAAATGGGATGGTTTGAACAAATAGGAGTTTATTTTCTTACAGTCTGGAAAGCTAGAAGTCTGAGTTCAAAGTGCCAGGCTCTAGGAGCTGGGTGAAAGCCCCTCAGCCTTGGGCTTCAGCTCTGCCTCCAGCTCCTGGCCCACTGAAGCTAGAGGCTTTTCTTCACTCAGACAGTGCTGGCTGCTAAGGCTGCCAATACCTAGGTTGACAAACAAAAAGGCATAATCCTGATATTACCAAACTACACAATAAACCTTTAATTCAAGTCCACTGTAAGTTCCAAGGTCAGCAGAGCATGGCACGCTGCTGAAAAATGACATGGCTACATTCAGGGTACAAACATGCCATAGGTTAGAGACCATTCCCAAGACTTCTCTTTATATACAGGAAGCAGATCACATCCCAAAGGCAGCTACTGAGCTGCTTGTGGTAGATCCCACCATGGAGTTGATTGCCAGTCCCATCATGGGGAATAACTACCACCAGCTGCCCAGCCACTCAACTAGGCCTAGCCAACTTGACACACAAACATAACTACCACAAGCAATTTGGAAATAATTTAGATGTGTTTTAGAGGATTTAAAAGATGAGCAAATGGACTGATGTTGTTGGAGTGCAGGGTTTTTAGAGTAAGAGAAATGATACAAAATATGGAATGGTGAAAGATAAGAAACAACCCTGTAAGCATGGATTTGTCTGTATTTGTGTGTGTATGTATGTATGTGTGTGTGTGTGTGTGTGTGTGTGTATGCTACCAGAGCTCCATATATATATGAGGAGGAGCTCTGGTAGGATAGTGCGTAAGACACTTGACTGCTAACCAGAAGGCTGGCAGTTTAAACCCACCAGCCAATCCTCGGAAGGAAGATGGGGCAATCTACTTCCATAGTGATACTGCCTCGGAAACCCAAGGAGGGGTTGCTATAAGTTGAGGCCGTCTTGACGGCACATAACAACAACAAATACACACACACACACACACACATATATTTGTTGTTGTTGTTGTTGTCGTTATGTTCCATCGAGTCAGACCTGACTCATAGCGACCCCTCCTTGGGTTTCCGAGGC
>NW_006922820.1:131063-137476 GCF_000298275.1 Orycteropus afer afer | reverse complement strand
CAGGGTCCAAGCGTGCCATAAGCTAGAGGCAATTCCCAAAGCTCCTTCTTATATATGGGAAGCAGACCACATACCCAAAGCAGCTACTCAGCTGCTTGTGGTAGATCCCACTATGGAGCTGATTGTCAGTCTCATCATGGGGAATAACTACCACCAGCTGCCAGCTGTTCAACCAGGCCCTGACAAGTTGACACACAAACATAACCACCACACAGGAACATACAGTGTCTCCACCCAGATACTCTATTAAGTATGAGGAAAACTAGTAACCAATAATGCAAAAATGGGATAACAATTACACAAGCTGATCTAAAAAAAGGTATCATCAATGAGGGTCTTATGGACCTTTTGTGCCTACCTTCATTTCTCTTACTTTCTTCAAATCTCCAAACTTCAGTGCTCACAGATTATTAGAAATACAGTTTGACATTATCATATCCCTGTTTAAAACCTGTTAATGGCCTTCAGTGCATTTCTGATTATGTTCAAATTCCTTCATATGGTTTTTAAAGCATTTTAGTACCTATAATATTCCTGGAATACTTCAGATTAATATTCCATCCTGGCAAATATTGCAGTCAATATTGAACTTCTCTTAGTCTCTAGAAAGGGAGCTCTGGTGGCACTGTGGTTAAAGCTTTAGGCTGCTAACTAAAGGGTGACTGGTTTGAACCCACCAGCTGCTCCACATGAGAAAGATGAGATGGTCTGCTTCCATAAAGATTTACAGACTTGGAAAAATTTGGTGGCAGTTCTACTCTGTCCTGTAGTGTTGCCATGAGTCAGAATTGTCTCAATGACAGTGGGTTGGTTTTTGGTTTAGTCTCTAGAATACTTCTCTTGGTGGCATAAATAATTAGGTATTTGGTACTAACTGAAAGGTTGGACTTTTAAATTCACCCAAGGGCCCTTACGAAGAAAGCCTGGAGTTCTGGAGATCTACTTCCTTTGAAAACCCTACGTAGTGCAGTTCTATTCTGAAACACTCTGGGTTTCCATGAATCATAATTTATTTGACTACAAATGATTTGGTTTTTAAAATATGTTTTCTTTTTTTCTGAGTTTTCTCATATAGTATTCCCTCTGCCAATGTATTAGTCCCCAAACTTCACTGGGGCTCATCATTTCTTCAGAAATTCTTTTTATTTCATTCCTTCCTCATAGCTTCTTTGCTAAGAAAACTTATATACTTGCCATATACATATACTATATATATATATTTTTTGGGGGGGAGGGGCTCTGGTATCATAGTGCCTAAGGTACTTTACTGCTAACCTGAAGGCTGGTGGTACAAACACATCAGCCACTCCTCAGAAGGAAAGTTGGGCAATCTACTCTGAAGGAAGATCACTACTTCTGTAGTGATACAGCCTTGGAAACCCAAGGAGGTGTCACTATGAGTTGGATCTGACTCAATGGCAATGAGTTTGTTTGTTTGTTTGCTTGGTTGGTTGGTTGGTTGGTTGGTTTGGTGGCATAATGTGTAAGGCATTTGACTGGTAACCAGAAGGCTGGTTCAAACCCCCAGCCACTCTTCTGAAGGAATCAATTTCTGTAGAGATACTGCCTAGGAAACCCAAGGAGCAGTCCCTATGAGTCAAAATCAACTAAGTGGCAGTGAATATGTTTTATTTGCCCCATTGATGTAGAAGGGATACCTGTCTTAGAGTTATGGGCTTGATTGAACACACAATATATGACTCTGGACAAATGAGTTTGCCAGCAATTTATTAGTCACATATATTGACAGCCCAAGGGGAAGACATTGTATACTACACAGAACTACATGAGGGTTGCACTTCGGATTCGAGTGAACAACCAGAGGCTTAGTGACTTGGGCTTTTTAGTAACAAAATGATGGTGTCCTCTCTGTTTCTTGCAAGGGATGTGATTGGCTTGATCATGTTAAGCTGTTACTCAAGGATAAGCATGAACTTTATCTGATCTGTTTCATAAGGAGAGCTATTTGGCTAGAGGATCTTATCCACTGGAGCTGATTGATGGAAGAAACTTCAGTCAGGCCATCATAAGCCTTCTGGATTTTACCAGATGTTAAAATGGCACATAATATTTAATTTAGGCCTGATGCTGCACCTTAAAAAGAAAAAGAAAGTTAATTAACAACATACTTGCTGTCAAGTCATTTTCCAACTCAAGGCAACCCCATGTGCTTCAGAATAGAACTGATGCTCCCAAGTTTTTCAATGGCCATGACCCTTCAGAAGAAGAAAGACCAGGGTTTTTCAAGGTGACTCTGTTTCATGTTAGTAGTACTTTGGTAATTTTTGTTATAGAAAATACACAAACCTAAAATCTATATTGAATTTATTAGTATTCACATGTGAATTTATAGTTTATTAACCACAATTGTGTCTTGTACATATAAATGACTCACTATTTAATTTCAGTAATATGTAATTTTTAACCACATGCAATAAACTATAGTTGCCAGATTCCTTTTGACCTTAATTTGTCTAGAATATAAAAACAAAACAAAACCAAAAAAAAAAAAAAAAAAAGCGAAAGAGAAAGAAGGAGAGACAGAGAAAAAGGGGAGGTACATGCAAAATGTCTAAACTTCTCAAAACACCAATCTTAAATAACTTAGTAGAAAAGTCTCCAGTCATCTGTATATACACCCAACCAAAAACAGAAAAACAAAAGACCCAGTTTGTTTGTTGTTTAGTAGTTTAAGGAATAAGGTACCTGGACAAGAACAAAGACCATCTAAGTGTATGCTAGGTGTACACTAAGATTAACATCTGAGCAGATGCATCAATAAAATACATTTAATTAATCTTGATCAAGTAAAAAACACAAAGATTATTAGAATATATTTGTGCATAAGTAATTTACATAAAATATTAATTCAATAAGAGCTACAAAGTATAGTTAGCAATAACCCATATTCAGTCAAGCATTTCTAAGAAAGGGAAAAAAATGTTTATTACTGGGAAACCAATATTTTTGCTTTTTTGTTTATAAGTTCTTTATTGAACACATTTTCATCTTTTAAGAATAGTGTTTCATCATTCTTACTAATTCTCATGAAATGTTATATAAATGTATACTTATCATTGAAACAGATAATTCATGTCAAATATTTATCACATTTTGTTTTAATTTCACAATTGATGATAATGACATTAATTATTTTTATTTTTTCAAGAAAATATCTAATATAATCTGATTTGCCATCATTTAAAACATTCAATTCAACTATGTAACCAGATAGAAGTTCCTTGTTTGAGTCAAAACTAGTTGCAATGTTATATACATATATATATACTGTGTATTACGTATGGTGTTGGAAACCTCTGAAGAGAAATGTACAGTTTCTGTCTGTATGACCATTTTTTAATAAAGCTTTGAAATACTTTTGATTTTTTTTTTAATTTTTATTGTGATTTGGGTGAAAATTTACAGAGCAAATTCACTTTTCACACAGCAGCTCACATACACTTTGTCTCATGACATTGACTGCAATTTCCCATCATGCAGCAGCTCTCCTCCCACTTCCTCCCCATAGTTACCGCCTCCTTGTACCCTTCCCTCCCATGAATTCCTGTCCCCTGAGCTGTCTCCCTGTGCATATACTGCTACTCTATTCTCCCATGATTGATCTCTCCAAAGAGTATATCTACCTAATGTAAATGTTCAGCTCATATGGCTGTTTTTGCTTGGCTGGACGAAACAGGAGTGAGTTCAGCTGAAGACCTGAAGGGCAACTAGGGGCCATAGTCTCAGTGGTTCCATCAGGCTCTATCAGACCAGCAAACCTGTTTTTTTTTTTTTTTTATAATGATTTTGAGTTTTTTTTTCCACATTGTTTTCCCACTCTATCCAAGATCTCCTGGATGGATCCCCCAACGAGTGGATAACAGTGGCAGCCAGGCACCATCTAGTTCTTCTGGTCTCATAGTCATATACATTGAGGATCACATGGTGTACCAGTCCCTTGGACTAATTGTTTCCATGTGTCTTTGGTTTTCTTCATTCTTTGCTCTGAACAAGAAGAGACCTATCATTGCATCTAGTTGGTTGCTTGCAAACTTTTAAGATTCCAGTTGCTACTCACCAAAGTAGGATGTGGAACAATATTTTATTTAGTATGTTATGCCAATTGAGCTTGATGTCCCCTGGGACTATGGTCCCCAGACCACAGGTTCAACTACTTACTCTTTCTGGGTAGCTGGCTGTGGCCAAGAAGTGAATACAACCTTGTGGCTTGTCAGCTCTAATATATACCTGGAAATTCTTACAGAACATACAAATACTCTGCCTGAAACACACTTAAACATTGTCTGCCAACCCTATACTTGGTCTTGGGTTCACTCTCACCTGCATAGACATATCTAATAGTTCAGCCTGTCCACTAATCTATCTACCTGTATATCCATATTTGCCTTCACTGACAACACAGTACTATATATGCAAAAGGGTTCATCTGTGTTGCCTGCATCTCCCATGCACCTCTCTATGTCTTCCTCTTCCTCTATGCCACCATGTTGATCACTCACATTTGGTACATTGCCCTTCTCTTCAGCCAAATCAATACTTGTCACTACCTATCTAACAGTGTTCCCTCCACAGCCACCCCTGGTACCCAACAAAGAAAATTTCCTTCCATATATAAACCTTCCATCAGCCACTCCTCGGACGGAAGATTGGGCAATCTACTTCTGTAGTGATACTGCCTCAGAAACCCAAGGATGGGTCGCTGTGAGTCAGGGCTGACTAGATGGCACATAACAACAACAGCAACAACATATAAACCTTTGCTTGGTATTTTACAATAACAGACTAATACAATATTTGTCCTTCTGTGATTGATTTATTTCACTCAGCATAATTTCTGCCGAGTTCATCCATATTAAGCAATGTTTTGCAGATTCTATGTTATTCTTTAGGGTTGCATACTATTCCACTGGGTACATGTACCATAGTTTGGTTATCTATTCTGTTGATAGGCACCTAGGTGGTTTCCATCTTTTAGCTATTGTAAATACTTCTGTGAGGAACATGAGTGTGCATATATCAGTTCTTGTCCTGGTTCTTATTTCTTCAGGATATATACCTAGTAGTAAGGAGCTCTGGTAGCATACTGCCTAAGGCACTTGACTGCTAACCAGAAGGCTGGCAGTTCAAACCCACCAGCCACTCCTCGGAAGGAAGGTTGTGCAATCCTACTTCCGCACTTCCGATCCCTCGGAAACCCAAAGAGGGATCGCTATGAGTCGGGGCTGACTCGATGGCACATAACAACAACAACCTAGTAGTAATGGAATGGCTGGGTTAAATGGTATTTCTAATTCCAACTTTATAAGGAATAGCCATACTGCTTTCCACAGTTGTATCATTTGACAGTCCCACCAACAGTGGATGAGAATTTCAGTCTCTCCACTTCCTTGCCAGGATTTGGTATTTTCTGTCATCTTGAATTTTACTACCAGTGCTGGGGCAAGATGGCACCTTATTGTTGTTTTGATTTGCATCTCTCTAATGGCTAATGATCATAAACATGTCTTCATGTGTTTGCTGGCCTCTTTGGTGAAGTGTCTATTCATGTCTTTGTCCATTTTTCAATTGGATTGTTTTTCTTTTTGTTGTTGAGTTGTTGGAGTTTTCTATAAACTCTAGAGATAAGGTCCTTGTCAGCTATGTTATTGGCAAGTACTTTTTCCCAATCTGTAGGTTCTCTTTTGGTTATTTGGAGAAGTCTTTGGAAGCATATAAAAATATGATTTTTAGAAGGTCTCATTCATCCAGTTTATCTTCTGCTGTTTTTGTATTTTGGGTTATGCTTGATAGTCTACTTATGGCATGTATTAGGGACTCTAACTTTGCCCCTAGTTTTTCCTTGAAAAACATTATAGTTTCAGGTTTCACATTTAAATCTTTGATTCATCTGAAGTTAGTTTTTGTGTATGGTGTGAGGTACAGATCTTCTTCCATTTTACTGTATTTGGATGTCCAATTTTGCCAGAACCATTTGTTAAACAGACAATCTCTTCCCCACTTAATCGATTTTGGCCCTTTGTCAAACATCAACTGACTATAGGTCAATGGATCTATTTCTGGGTTTACAATTCTATTCCTTTGGTCTATGTCTGCCATTGTACCAATACGAGGCAGTTTTGACTACTGTGACTATATAGTAGGTTTTAAGATCCAGATTTTAAGTGTCAGACTTCCTACTTTGTTCTTCTTCAATGTTTTGCTTATGTGAGGTCTCTTTCCTTTCCATATAAAGTTAGTGATTGGTTTTTCCATTTCCTTAAAGAATGTTGATGGGATCTGGATTGGAATGCCATTGAATGTATAAATTGCTTTGGGTAAAATCGACATTTTCACATTTTATCTTTTGATCCACGAGCATGGTATGTTCTTCCATTTATGTAGATCTCTTATGG
>NW_006922820.1:129942-130418 GCF_000298275.1 Orycteropus afer afer | reverse complement strand
ATATGAATCCCACTTGGTCATAATGAATGATTTTCTTGATACGTTGTTGGAGTCTATTGACTAGGATTTTGTGGAAGATTTTTGCATCTATATTCATGAGGGATATTAGTCTGTGGTTTTCCTTTTTAGTGATGTCTTTGCCTGGTTTTGGTTATCAAGGTTATGCTTGCTTCATAAAATGAATTTTGGTGGACTCCCTCCATTTCTGTTTTGGAAGAGCTTGAGTAGGATTAATGTCAGTTCTTCTCCAAATGTTTGGTAGAATTTTCTGGTGAAACCGTCTGGGTCAGTACATATTTTGTTGGTAATTTATTTATGTCTGTTTGATTTCTTCTTTTGTTATATGTCTGTTCAACTTTTCTACTTCAGTCTGTGTTAGCTTAGATAAATAGTGTTTGTAGAAATCTATACATTTTTTCCAGATTTTCAAATTTGTTGGAGTACAGTTCTTCCTAGTATCCTGATATTATCCTTTT
>NW_006922820.1:121610-122553 GCF_000298275.1 Orycteropus afer afer | reverse complement strand
TGCCCAGGAGGGTGGGAATGAAGGATGGCCCCACCTCCATTCACCAAGAGGGTGTGGGATATAAGAATAACAAGGGAAATATTGCACCTTTCCAGTTGTTTGTGTCTGGCATGTCCTTGTGGTCCCTGGCAAGTGGAAACTATTGTTAGGGACCTGGAATCTGAGGGAACACTGTCACTTTAAATATCCAAAACTGTTAAACTGCTTGTCAACATTCAAAATGGCTGTGCCCTCCAGACAGCTAAAAGTCCACAGCTCAGCCCATCTCCCTCTTTGTTGTCTCCCCTTTTATTTACCAGCAACCAGTCCAGTTCTCTGTGCAACCCATGGCTAGCAGGGCAGATTTTTAGGTTAATTCTTAGGTCCTAACACCACTTGTCAATATCTAAGCTGTCAGTGTTGTCAGGATTGTAACAGTCCATAGCTCCATGTCTCCTTTTTTTGGTGTTTTCATGCAGGTTCTTCTACTAGTTGGAGTTAGTCCACCTCTGTCTCCTTCTCATCAAAGCTCAGGGCTCCAGGATTAAGTTCTATGTCTGTGTTAATTTCTTCCCCTCTTCTTTGTTGAAGAGGGCCTGTGCAGTTTATCTGCCTAATCCACCATCTTACCAGAATTTTTGATTTATGCTTTATGGAAAACAATTTGAATATAGTTTTGTATGTGAGTTTACTACCATTTCATACATGACATCTTAGAAAAGATGTTTCTTTGAGTTAAGTTGTTTTTTAATGACATGCTCATATATTCTACTTGAATATGGCTCTGAAATGATCCCAAAATATGTTGTAATTAGGTCAAGTATGTTATCATAACATCACCTACTGAATCTTTCAAAAACACACAAAACGTTACCTCATACTCTTTGACTAAAATTTCATTAAGTAGTCATTTAAAGTGTTTTAGATCTAGACATAACGTTCTGTTATTGTTGAAAACTGTGTG
>NW_006922820.1:113445-120886 GCF_000298275.1 Orycteropus afer afer | reverse complement strand
TTAAAAAATAACCCATAAGAAAATGAAGCAAATTATTTTCAAAACTTCTGTCTATTTCTGCTTATATGGCACTTTTAACAGTTGTGGAAATTACTCTGACTATGGCAGAACTAATCCTACTGGGATAACAGGGGAAATGGAAATGTTGGTAGATCATAGAGAAAAGATCCAATCATCTGAACAACTTTAGGGACTAGAAAAGGTGAGTGTATGAATTTGACTGCAGCATTTTTTCTTCAGCATACAATTAAGTTGGGGTATTTTAATTTCATTTAAAGTTTTTCTTTTTTGTTTTGTTTTGTTTTGTTTTTTGTCTTTTTTCACCATGGCCTAACTCACTAGACAATGTCAAAAGACAAAGAAAGTAATTGGAAAGTGCAAATGTAATTCACAAGACTGCCATAATATTTTGGCAGGTTAAATTTCACTCCTACAGTGATTTGAATGAAGAGCTGCAAGAAAAATTGTCTGGGTGCAAAGCAACCCCAAACAAATTTTGTGAATGCATTAGTAAAAGCAACATAAATGCAAAATGAAATTGACAAATTCAACAGAGACCTATTCCCTAAGTATATTGGAAAGTAGATTCTATAGGTTAGCTTTAAGTGACTTATGAGATAGGGATGCTATCTATTTTTTCCTCTCTTTTTTCCAATCTGTCATATATTTTAAGGCAATGACAAAATGCTACATACATATATTGCCATTTTCTCTATATATGAACTTTTTTCTTGTTTTATTTTTATATATGATTATGATGTTATTATTCTGTAGAATCTCATTATAGAATAGTTCTAGTTCTTTTACAAAAAGTATCTAAATAGGTTATTAAAAAATCAAATTGTAGGGTGGTTTAAACATTAAAATAGAATATCAGTCAAGGTTTTCTAGAGAACTAGATCCAAACCACCAGTCAGTCCTTGGAAGGAAGTGAGGGCAATCTACTTCCATAGAGATACCTCCTTGGAAACCCAAAGAAGGGTCGCTGTGTGTCGGAACTGACTTGACGGCAGTGAGTTTGGTTATACACACACACACACACACACACACAGAGTAAATGTGAACTGTTGTCCTTTTTGTGTAATTGTAAATACTTTTGATTCTCATTATTGATAGGAATTGGAAAGAACACACTTATTGGTGGCTGTGTTGATCTAATCTGTTCAAGATACCCTGATCAGCATAACAGCTATATTTGCAGTTAACATTGGATTCTATTTATAGTATACCACTTGTCTTCTTCCATGGGCCATCAGTTTTGGCAGAGACAACTGAATAGTAAAAGAGGACAAAATCCCTGTAGTCTTTAAATTTTTGAACGTGGAGCTTAGCTTCACAACTGTGTTTAGGATGTAATATTGCTTTCAACACACTGACTTAGAGTAGGGGGTATATTTTCAGGAGCTTCCTCTTGATACTTTTCACCATAATTGATCTTAATTTAAAAAGTGAATGATCCAAATGTGAGGATGTAGCCAGGTTTTTAGGTATTCCATTCTAATTATGGACTCAAGGACCAGGTAACCTGAATGAGATGACCTTAGATCAGGGCTCCATGTATCATCAGGCCTCCAGAATTCTCATTTTGTCTGACAATCCCCTCTTTAACTGAAGAGTCATAAAGGCATTTTGAATACCCTGATGTTAGGGTAAGTCCTGGGGCAGTGTAAGTAGTTTGTGATCAACTACTAACCTAACAGTTAGAGGTATTAACCACCCAGTGACACTTAGAAAAAAAACATGGTGATCTGCTTCTGTAAGGATTGTTATTGTTGTTGTTGTTATGTGCCGTCAAGTCGGACCCGACTCATAGCAACCCCTCCTTGGGTTTCCGAGGCAGTATCACTAGGAAGTAGATTGCCCCATCTTCCTTCCGAGGTGTGACTGGTGGGTTTGAACCGCCAGCCTTCTGGTTAGCAGCCAAGTGCCTTAGCCACTATGCTACCAGAGCTCCCAGAAAAACCTAGGGAGCAGTTCTGCTTTGAAACACTTGAGGTTATTGTGAGAGGGAACTGACTTAATAGCAGTGACGGTAATGAGCATTGGAAGATATTCGTGTGATCTCAGAACCTGTATCCAGTAGCTTTTAAAAGGTCTGAGTATTCATCTTTCACCAGTATACAAGCTTTCCAGTAGATTGTAGGAGCCCAGTAATAATATTTTACTTTGGTAGAAGTCACAGGTCCCTTGGCAGAAGAACTGAGGCATACTTACTGTGTGTATTTGAACTGGCATTGTAGAATCATTTCTCAAAAGATCTTAATCTGTCTTTTAATCAATTAGCTTTGGGTTTGAGAACTGGCTCACATCTGGGAACTGAGAAGCAATTAGGAAGAACAAACTTCCACGGGTTAGAAGGTGGCCCTGGTGCAGAATATGGAAAGACACATTAGATTGAGGAAGAAATTTGCCAGTGGTAAGAGAAATCTAACCATGTAGAGAACTACATACCACATATAAATCAGAGTTAGTTTGTAGGCATGTGATGCAGACATTACAAGGCCTTAGCTACAGGGCTTGCTTAGAACCCATTTTAATGGAAGAAAAAAGCATGAAGAAAATGAGTTGACAGGTAGAATTCTTTGTCCTTTTTGAGATATTTGCTTCATTTCACACACATGGATTTTATAATATAATCTTCACTTCAGAATGTCTTTTCAGTTCTCCTGTCATGCGTGTATACATGATATGTAGTGAATGATTTCTTTGCTGGTCATATTTGACTCTCAAAATAATTTTCCTTAGACGTATGCAATGTTTGCCTATATTATTCAGTCACTCATAATTTGTAGTTGTTGTGTAGTTAATAATTGTTGTTAGTGAGAAAGTCTTTTGGGAAATCAGGTTTCCCTCTATTAAGTGCTGTAAGTATTGGTATAGAAAGACTTAGGGGAATTGATGAAGTGTTACAAAAGTTTTCCTCAGCGTAAATGGTAAACTATTAGATTTTAATGACAAATGCTTCGCCTTAAATTTTATAGTAACCTAACTTCTCAAAACACCTGATGTAAAATATGTTCAAGAAGGGCTTTTTGCATACATGAATGGACAATATCCAACATTATTATATCTTTGTCTAATTTTATCTTTCAATTATCAATTTCTATATTCTTGTACATTGCATTTTCAACCATGTGCTTAGAAGAATCACAGTTCTACAAACTCCATTTCTCAACACTTGTTGTTCTCCTTTTTACATTTCTTGTATTCATTTTGAAAGTGTAACTTAAATTTTTTTCTGCATAGTCTCTTTTTCCCAGACATAAGCCTCTACCACATACTATATGGAATTTAGGGAGATGTCATACCTTTTACTGTAGCTATACATGCATGCATTTTACATTGCTGAATTTATTGTTGTTGTAGCAGTGGATTTTGTTTGTGTGTATCTGTATGAAAATCTACTTTTGGAGAAATTGTGGAGAAGTTAGTCTCATAAAAATGATGATTGTAATAATTATAGAGAAAAATTTTATGACTATACATTATTTCTTGAATATGGTTAGTGATTGTTTTGCAAAAGGTGATTTGCTTAACAGACGAAATGTAAGAATGACTGAGAAAGGTTGTTCTCATGAAGCAAACTCTAATATCTAGACATATAATAAGTATATAATTATATAAGCACTAGACAAAAATCAGAAATTCCTATGAGTAAAAAGAACAAGGTATTTTTAAGATTTATAAATGGAGACATAGACAGACTTCCCTGATAGAGGGACATTTAAATTAATGTTGGAAAACTGAGTAAATATCAACACTTACTCACTGCTGTGGAGTTGGATCCAACTCATAGCAACCCTTCCTTGCCTTTCCGAGGCAGTATCACTACAGAAGTAAATCGCCCAATCTTCCTTCTGAGGAGTGGCTGGTAGGTTTGAACCACCAGCCTTCTGATTAGCAGTCAAATGTATTAGGCACTGCATCACCAGAGCTCCCAATCAAAATGCAAATGCTTTTGTTGTGGAAATTATTTTATTCTCTCTGGGGACATAATAGTTGAGCATGTGAAAATCTATTTAGGGAAGTGGATTTTAGCTACTTTAAGCAGTGTATATAGTAATCTTTGGAGGACCAATAAGACCCAATGACAGTTATGATAAAAGCTGAAGTGGTAGTCAGTGGTTACATTATGTAAATCTAATAGAGCACATTAAGCTCCCAGTCAGGTCATACAACCTCTTAACTTTCATCTACACCTCCAATATTGTACTTCTAATTTTATCCATGTCAATGGGAAGCAGATTATTTTGTCCAGACCGCCAATCTAATAATTTTAAAAGATCAATGATTTTCTTGCTATATTCAATCACAAGGTGTTGTCTTTAAAGTCAAGTAAACTGACAATATAATACAATGTGAAAAGTGCTTGATAGTTATGGGAGAACAGTAAAGCAGTATTTAACCTGAGGAGTAGATGATCAATAACTACTTTCTGAAGGAAAAGATAAATCTTCAAAAATAAATAGGAGCTATGCAAGCAACAACTTTTTAGGCTGGAAGAACAAGCAACAGCTGAAAATCAGAGCTGTGAGATCATGTCTCTACGTTTATAACTATTTCATCTTTCTTCCATGTAGTAAATGAATATCCATCTCATTTTAGCCTCTTCCAATTGTTCTGAGTCTATGTCCTTGGGGCTGTAATGGTTTCAACTAATTTATTTTGTTAACTACCTTGCTAAAATCTGTATACACTATATCTGCTCATTTGTTCTTTCTCTTTGAGTCTGAGTCCTGCCAATAAAGAAAATGAGTCTACTTCAGTTCGAAAATAGGTAATAAATTATTAGGGCCTAATACGAGCTCTGGTAGCATAGTGCCTAAGGCATTTGACTACTAACCAAAAGGCTTGCAGTTCAAACTCACCAGCCACTCCTTGAAATGAAGTAATCTACTTCCATAGAGTCACTGCCTTGGAAACCCAAGGAGGGGTTGCTATGAGTCGGGAATGACTTGGCAGCAGTGAGTTATTTTATTTTTTAAATATTTAATAATGATAAAAAGCACAGGTAAACTATTTGTTTAGTGAATCTGAGAAATATGTGAAGAAATAAAGGAGAGATGGAGATTATAGTACATAAATAGGCAATAAAATTTACAGTGTAAGATTCTGATGTGAATACAATAGATTATTAAAAATTTTGTTAAGTTTGAGAATGCATAAAATTCTGGAGTGGATGGTTGATTGAAAGAAAAGTGGAAAGAACAGAAAAAAAAGATAGGAAAGAATAGAAGGCTGTGGTATAGCACTAAGGCCACAGAGAATAAAAAGAGGTTCAAGAAGGCCTACAATCTCATAAAGCTAAGGGGTAGTTCCATTTGCTCATGTCAGCACTTGAAGAGTTAATCTCCCAGGGAGCTAAGAAGGAGAAAAGTCAGGAAGCTTAACAAATGGGAGACTGATGAGGGATCCCAGAGTTATGTACTGAGGTATCATCCTAACAATAGATAAACCATAACCCGGGAATCTTCAGAGGTCTTAAGGAATTGTTTTGACTCAATAAGTAAATTGTATTTTGGGGTGTGACAAAGTTTAGAATTAACAAGTGTATTAGAGGACACATGAACTCTTTGCACAATGTGAACCTAGCAATATACAATGACAAAGCAAGTGTCATGTTGTTTGTGCCATTGAATCAAGTCTGACCCATAACAATCCCATATGACAGAATAGAGTTGCCCCACAGGGATTTTTAGGCTATACTCATTTTTTTTCTCTGAGCTATAATTTTATAGCTTTCTTTTTTTATGTAATTTATTTGCTTTTTATTTTTTTTTTATTCAGAAAAAACACAGCAGAACATATACCAATTCAACAATTTCTACATGTACAATCCAGTGTCTTTGATCACATTCTTTGATTTCATTGGTTGCAACCGTTCTCAGCCTCCTTTTAAGAGTTATTCCTCCCCGATTAATATAACCTCCCTGCCCTCTAAGTTTCCTATCTAATCTTTCAAGTTACTGTTTTTAGTTAGATCCCATATAGATAAATCTTATTTTCCACTACTTTTCTGTCAGTTTGTTGTATTGTGGTGGCTTGTATGTCACTGTGAAGTTGGAAGCTATGCCACCAGTATTTCAAATAGCACCAGGGTCACTCATGGTGGACAGTCTTCAATAGAGCTTACAGACTAAGACAGACTTGGAACATAGAGTGCCAGAACATGAGCCTCTCAGGTTGAAAGGCACTCAAAATATGACCAGGGAAGAGCTACCTTGTCAAAGTAGAGTCAACCTTAATTACATGGATAAAATTTTCATGACCTTCATTTGTTGATGGTGCAAGACTTAAAAAGGGAAGAAAGAGCTGCAAACATCCATTAATAGTCTGAATGTGGAATGTATGAAGGATGAATCCAGGAAAACATGAATTTGTCAAAAACAAAATGGAACAGATAAAGATAGATTTGCTAGGCATTAGTGAACTGAAAAGGATGAATTTGACCATTTTGAATCAGACAACTATATAGACTACTATTCTAGGAAAGGCAAATTAAAGAAGAATAGTATTGTATTCATTCAAAAAAACATTTCAAGATCTGTCCTGACTTACAGTGTTGTCAGTGATAGGATACTATTTATATGTCCACAAGGAAGATCAGTTAATACTACTACTATTCAAATTTATCCACCAAACACTAAAACCAAATATGAAGAAATTGAAGACTTTTATGAACTTCTGCAGTCTGAAATTGACCAAAAACGCAATGAAGATGTATTGATAATTACTGCTGATTGGAATGCAAAAGTCAGAAAAAAAGAAGAAGCACTGGTGGTTGGAAAATATGGCATAAGTGATGAAAATGACACTCAAGATCACATGATGGAACTTTGCAAGGCTAATAGTTTATTCATTGCAAATACCTTCTTTCAACACCATAAACTGCAACTATCCATACGGACCCCACTAGACAGAATATACATGAGTGAAATTAATTTCATCTGTGCGAAGAGATGACAGGGAAACTCAATACCATCAGTCAGAACAAGGACAGGAACTGAGTGTGGAATGGACCATTCAATTGCACATATATAAGTTCAAGTTGAAGCCAAAGAAATTTTTAAAAAGTCCTTGAGAGCCAAAATACAACCTTGATTACATCCCAACTGAATTTAGAGACCATCTGAAGAATAGATTTGACACATTAAACACCATGACTAAAGTCCAGACCAGTTGTGGGAGGACATCAAGAACACCACATATGAAGAAAAAGAAAGGTAATTGAAAAGACAGGAAAGGAAGGAAAGACCAAAATGGATGTTAGAAGAAACTCTGTAACTTGCTCTTGAACGTAGAGTAGTTAAAACAAATGGAAGAAATGATGAAATAAAACAGGTGAACAGATTTCAAAGGGGAGCTCAAGAAGACAAAGTAAAGTATTATAATTAAATGTACAAAGACCAGGAGTTAGAAAACCAAAAGGGAAGAACACGAT
>NW_006922820.1:110955-112650 GCF_000298275.1 Orycteropus afer afer | reverse complement strand
CCCATGAAACCAGGTACTTAAATCTCCAAACTAAGGAAGTAAATACCATGAGATGGTTGGTCCTATATAAGTAGCCTCAGTAGCTACTGTTTAGAGGAGCAGATTGACAAGTCTTTTCTCCTGAGGAGCCACTGGGTGGGTGTGAACTTCCAATCTCTCAGTTAGCAGCTGAGCACTTCACTATTGCACAATCAAGACTTCTTCAAAGGGTTTAAATTCCCTCATGTTTCATAATTATTAAATATGGATCAGTGGGATAACATTCTCATAGAGTACACACAGTACATATGCCTCATAATAGAAAAACAAATATACTTAAAGCACTTTTTGGGGGCAAAGTTATTGTGAATCTATATGAATTATCCCTGCAAGGGACATTTTTTCCTGAATCTTCACAGTAGACTGGATTTTTAGAGATTTTTTTCACTGTAAAAATAAAGGTATGAGAGATTTATTTGTGAAAATGCAGAATTTTGAAAGAACTGAATAAGGAATATATGTCAGGACAAAAAAAAGTGCAATTGAAAAAACAGTATCAATGTGAATGTACCTTCAAAATGAGTTCTGCTCAAGATAAATATTTCAAAGGAAGACTAACACTAATTCAACCATGCAGCTCATATGGCAGTCTTTACCATAAGTGAAACATTTATATTTATATTTCTTTTTATTATTTTTAAATTTTGCTTTTGCCAAATTTGTTAAGAAGTTCAAATTTTGCATCATAAGGCTCCCTTCAACCCCAGATAATTCTAGAAACCCCAGAATTATCAGTCTAAAGAGGTAAGTCCTTCTTCTAAAGCCAAGAAGTTTGGAACTGATAGACTCAAACTTACAGATACTTTTATTTTTGCCATTTGGGATTCATTGAAAGCTGATCAAATTCTCTGATGAACTTTTGTTGGGCCCAGTCACACAGCCACCACAGTGGTGTTTCCTACTTTACTTTAAAGGTTATAGCTACTTTGGTTCACATATGTTCAGCCATTGTTATCAAGACACAACCATGGGCAATATGAACTTCCAATTTCAGTAAAACTCTCTCTCTGCTTCAGAAAAATTATGAAACAAGCAAACAAAAAATAGGAAATGTACTGAGCCTGTTATTACTCCAGATTTCTTATTTCCTCTTGATTTACCCAAACAGTAGCCTCATAACAGGGTTTTTTTATCTCCAAGAGAGGAGGGATGAGGTTGTTCTAATTGATGTAATGCTCTTTACTATCAAAAGGGAAATTTCCATATTGGTTTATTTTCTGCAGGAGAATTCTTGACACTTTGTTTAATTTTTCTCATCTTTTCACTTTGCAAATGTTTTGAAGGAGAAATTTTGCCAGGCCACATCTGTTCATGTACTCCTTTCCCCTTGTTTACTATAAATGAATAAAAATAGAACATTGAACATTCAGGGCTTGTGGGATATAATCATAAAATGAACATGATTTTTTGTCCTAAACTTTTTTAACTCATAACATGAAAATAATTATTCTCTTTCCTCTGACTCAAACTGGCCAAGTTCTATAGCTGGTCCCTCGGTGTCTCTAAGCACTTTTAAAAATGTCTGAGGTTGTATACTGCAAAAACGGCAAGGAGGCCACATGTTTTGACCTCCTCTAATCCCGCAAGAGGAAGACAGGATTACCAGCAGTAATCCAAGGCCTATTACTGCAGGGCCAGACCTGCTGCCTCCCTCCA
>NW_006922820.1:103406-110245 GCF_000298275.1 Orycteropus afer afer | reverse complement strand
TGTTATAGATTAAATTGTGTCTCCCAAATAGATATGTCAAAGTTCCAACCCCTATACCTGTGAGTGTAACCTTGTTTGGAAATAGAATCTTTCTTTGAGAAGTTATCAGTTGAGTTTACATAAGGTCATCCTGGAGAAAAGTAAGTTCTAATCCCAGCTGAGTGGTGTTCTTATAAAAGAGAACACACAAAAACACACAGGAGGAAGACATATTGGGAAGAAGTATGTATAAACCAAGAGATGATAAGTATTGTTAGAAGACACAAGCAGCTATAAGAGAGGTATGAAACAGTTCTGCTCTCAGAAGCCTCAAAAATATCAAACTGGCCAATATCTTGATTTGGACGTCTAGGTCCCAGAATTGTGAGAAAATAAAAATCTCTTGTTTATCTGGTGGTATTTTATTACAGCAGTCCTAGGAAATTTAGGCATCATATATCTCAACTACCAGTGACCTAATTTGGGCCTTAAAAACTTCTGATTAGTTTTATTCCATTAATTTTCCTAGTTATACTGTTGTTTTGGTATGCTTCCCACCCATTTTCCATACTGCAATCAGAGTGATCCATGTAAAATATCACTATGACGAAACTATCTCTACTTAAACTTCTTAAGGACATTCCCTTATCTATATGATAAGGCTGAAGGTAGTTATTGTGGAAATTATAATCTCAGTGATCTATCTCCCAGCTGGTATTTTTATTTTGACTTTGAAATTTATTAACTAATATCAAAGTGCTTTTAGGTCTATACTTCTAACATGTTTGTTCTTCCTTTATTTCCTTTTACAAATCTTCTTCTTATAATTACCCCTCCAGTTTAATTATTTATGTTTTTGAATATAAACATATTCAAGGCTCATCTCAGGGAAACTTCATAGAATATCTCCTATCCCTCTACAGAATGACCTTGGTGACTCAATATATTCATTGTTATACTAAAATATTCTTGGATAAATCACCTTGCATATTATTATATTATATTAAAATTATATGTTTACATCTCTATATTGACTTATATAATCCTAAAGAGATCAACTATTTCTTATTCCTTTTTGTAGTCAACAAAAATAATATTTGGTAATAAAAGTACTTTATATTTGCTAAAGTATTGTTGAACTCAATTGTATGGGTCTATGTACAATCAATGTGGTAGTTGTTGTGTTAGGTCTGGTGGAGTTGATTTTCAACTCATCATGACCCCATGTGACAGAGTAGAGCTGCCCCATAAGGTTTCCTGTAATATTTATGGGAGCAGATCTCCATTTTTTTCTCCTCTGTAGCCACTGGTTGAGTTCAAATTGAACTACCAACCTTTTGGTTAACAGCCTGATGCAGCACAAAGGTTCCTATGTTTAGTCAATAGGAACACAGATTATTGCTCCATTTATTATAGGCAAGTGAAGGTGCTAGTGAAAAGTCACTAAAATTGGGAGGACCTTGGCATACCCTAGGACCAGACAGAAGGTCAGAAAGAGAGAAGAGTGGAAAATGATAGTTTTCAAGCTTGACAGAGGAAGGATAAGGTTGAATATTATAGATCTTGGTAGAGCTTGAAAGTTATTCTAAATGGGATGGAAACCAATGGAGAATTTTAAGCAGGATGTGTGGCAAGCTCTGATTTCCACTTTTAATAGAACTCATTGATTTCTCTGTGAATAATTGAATGTGTATAGGCACAAGTAGAAGGAAAGAGATCATGAAGGAGGTTATTATATCACTTCAGGTTAAAGGTCGAAGTGATTTGAAATTGAATAGCAGCAGTGGAAGCAAGTGGTTTGATTCAGTTTGTGAGCACTGCTGATTGAATTTACTGATGAATAGCACATATGTGTGAAAGAAGCAATCAAGGAAGACTCATAGGTTATTGCAGCTCATCTGTGTGATTGGTGATTCCATTTATTAAGATGAGGAATACAATAAGAAGTAGACCAAAGTGGAGTATCTGATAAAAATGCCAAGCAGCCTGATGCACACATGGCCTTGAAATTAGTGGAGATAGCTAGAATTGTAAATCTGTAAGTGATTGACATACGGGTGGCATATAAGCCAAGAACTGAATCTTTTACTTAGAAAAACATATGCATAAAAGAAGAACGGAAGAGATATCTGAGTCATGCAGTACCCAGAAGTTTAGAAATTAAAAAAAAAAAAAAAAAGACCAGGCATAGTGGTCTGATAAAGATTGTGGTGAAACCCCTGAGACTACGGCCCCTAGTCATCCTTCACACCTAGAGTTGGACTCATATCTTTGGCTTCCAACCCAATATTAGGCCTACAAGGTAAACATTTACTCCAGTTAGATGCACACCTTAGAAAAATCAACTATGGGATATCAGAAAGGCAGCATTTGCACAGGGAGATAGCTCAGTGGGCAGGGATACCTAGGAAAGGAGGACATGGAAAAGGTGGCTACAGGCAGGTAGAAGGAAGAGAGAGACTACATTATGGGGATTGCAATCAGTGTCATGAGACAAAATGTGTATGAACTGTTGAATAGAAAGCAAATTTGCTCTGTAAACTTTCACAGAAATTACAGTAATAAATAAATAAATATGATAGTCTTTTAAATACTATACATACTAAATGGGAGCTCTGGTGGCATAGTGCCTAAGGCACTTGAGTGCTAACCAGGAGGCTGGCGGTTCAAACCCACCAGCCACTCCTTGGAAGGAAGGTTGGGCAATCCTACTTCCATAGTGATAACTGCCTAGGAAACCCAAGGAGGGGTCGCTATGAGTCGGGGCCGACTCAACGGCAAATAACAACATACTAAATACCATTGATAAAGAAAAAAAAAAGTAAGAAATTTCAGAGGACACTTACTGGAACAGAGAGAAAAGGAGAAGGGTGTAGTGTTACAAAACCCAGGGAAAGAAATGTTTGAAGTAACAGGGAATGATAAGTCATGTAAACTCAATAAAGAGAACTCACCGTGAAATTTAGTGACATAGAAGTCATGTGTCTCTTTCTCAGGAAAAATATGGGAAAGTGGGATTTTGTATAGATTTGCCCAGATTTACTGAAAATATTAGAAAAATATTCTTGTACTCAGAGGAAGCAATCAATCCCCTTGATCTAAAATTTTTTATGCATACAGTTGGTGTGTTGTAAAATAATTCACATAGAGCTGATAACAAAAATGAAGTTACAACTAGTTAAAGCAAGTTAACCAAAGAAGAAACTTGATAAGCTGATTAATCAGATAAAAATTTATTTTATATCATAAATAGCATGTCCTCCAACTTAAAATAAATTATAAGAACTTTCATGTTTTATTATTAAGACTATCTTTACACATTGGCTATGTTTTCATTTATGTTAAAATAAAAATTATATTTATTTAAAAATATAACACTTATTTGAGAGGATTATAAATGATCAGGGAGCTCTGTTGGTGTAGTGCCTAAGGCATTTGACTGCTAACCAGAAGGCTGGTGGTTCAAACCCACTAGCCACTCCTCGGAAGGAAGATTAGAGAATCTACTTCCCTAGAGCTACTGCCTTGGAAACCCAAGGAAGGGTCAGTATGAGTCAGATCTAACTAACAGCACTAGGGTTTTTGTTTGTTTGTTTGTTTGTTTTTATTATACAATCAACTTTGTTACTGTCACCCTGGAAATATTGTGCATTTATTAAAAAAAAAGTAATTTTTAATTTCAGTTGTTAATAACCACTAATATATGTATTTTAGTTTCCCTTTCTTTGTTTTCAAAAGTCCTATAAAAATACTGAAGTTGCTTTTATTTTTGTAAGACTATTATAAATAAATATATCCATTATATTGAGACTCATTGCCCATTGACAGTGAAGAAAATTTCTCTGAAAGAAAGGTTGATATTCTAGGCATTAGTGAGCTGAAATGGACTGGTTTTGGATATTTGAATCAGATAGCCATATGTTCTACTATACTGGGAATGAGAAATTGAAGAGGAACGGCATGACATTCATCACCACAAAGAATGTTTCAAAATCTATCCTGATGTACAATGTGGTCAGAGATAGAATAATATCTGTATGCCACAAAGAAAGCCAGGTAGTACTACTGTTACTCAAATTTACGCGGCAACCGCCAAAGCCAAAGATAAGGAAATTGAACATTTTTACCAGCTTCTGCAGTTGGAAATTGACAAAACATGCAATCAAAATGTGCTGATTATGAGCAGTGACTGGAATGCAAAAATTGGAAACAGAGAAGAATCACCAGTAATTGGAAAATTTGGCCTTGGAGATAGAAATAATGCTTGAGATTGCATTTTGCAAGATCAGTGAAAAATTGATTGCAAATACCTTTTTCCAACAACACAAATGGCAGCTATACACGTGGATTTCACCAGATGGAGTACACAGGAATCAGATTGACTACATCTATGGCAAGAGGTGATGGGGAAGCTCAATATCTTCTGCCAAAACAAGGCCAGGAGCTGACTATTGGTCACATGCAAGTTCAAGTTGAAGCTGAAGACAATTAAGATAAGTGCATGAGACCCCAAATATGACCTGGAATACATCCCTCCTGAATTTTGAGACCATCCAAATAATAGATTTGATGGACTGAACACCAATGACCAAAAACCAGAGGAATTGTGGGATGACATGAAGAACATCATCCATTAAGAAAGGAAATGGCAATTAAAAAGACAAGAAAGGAAAAAAAAGACCAAAATGGATGTCAGAAGAGACTCAAAAACTTGCTCTTGTACAGAGAGTTGTTGCTGTTGTTAGGGGTCATCAAGTGGGCACCGACTAGTAGTGACCCTATGTACCACAGAACAAAACATTGCCCAGTCTTGTGCCAGCCTCACGACCCTTACCATACCTGAGCACATTGTTGCAAACACTGTGTCAATCCATCTCATTGAAGGCCTTGCCTCTTTTCACTGACCCTCCACTTTACCAAGCATAATATCCTTCTCCAGGGAATGGTCCCTTCTGACTCCATGACAAAAGCAAGTGTGATGAATTCTGGCCATTCTCACTTTCAAGGAGCATAGTTCATTCCGGACAGATTTATTCATTCTTTTGTCAGTCCATGGTACTTTCAGTACTCTTCACAAACACCACAACTCAAAAGAATCAACTCTTATTAGGTCTTCCTTGTTCATTGTTCAGATCTCATATGCACGGAAGGTGATTGAAAATATCATGGCTTAGGTAGGTGCAGCTTAATTTTCAAGGAGACATCTTTGCTCTTCAGCACTTTAAAGAGGTCTCTTGCAGATTTTCCCAGTGCAACATGTCATATGCTGTCTTGACCGCTGCTTCCGTTGGTGTTGATTGTGGAACCAAGTAATATGAAATCTTTAACAACTTCAATTTTTTCTCCATTTATTCTGATGCTACTTATTGGCATAATTGTGAGGATTTTCGTGTTGAGATGTCTTTATGTTGAGATGTAATCTATACTGCAGACTAAAGTTTTCAATCTTCATCAGTAACTGCTTCAAGTCATCTTCACTTTCAGCAAGCAAGGTTGTGTCATCTGCATATCTCAAATTGTTAATGAGTCTTCCTCCCATCCTGATGACACATTCTTCTTCATATAGTGCAGCTTCTCAGATTATTTGTTCAACATACAGATTAAATACGTGTTGTGAAAGGAAACAACATTGATGCACTGCCTTCCTGATTTCAAACCATGTGGTATCCCCTTGTTCTGTTCAAATGACAGCCTCCTGGTCTGTGCACAGGCACAATTAAGTGTTCTGGAATTCTCATTCTTCTCAATGTTATCCATAATTTATTATGATCCACACAATTGAATGCTTTCACATAGTCAATAAAACATAAGTAAATATTTTCTGGTATTCTTTGCTGTCAGCCAAGATACATCGGACATGAGTGATGGTACCCCTTGTTCCACGACCTCGTCTGAATCCAGCTTGCATTTCTAGAAGTTCTCTGTCAATATACTGCTGCAACCAGTTTTTAATTATCTAAAGCAAGATTTTAATTGTGTGTGATATTAAAGGTATTGTTTGATCATTTCCACAATCTGTGGGATCACCTGTCTTTGGAATGACGGATCTCTTCCAGTCAGTTGGTCAGGCAGCTGTCTTCCAAATTTCTTGGCATAGAAAAATGAGTGCCTACAGTGTGACATCCATTTGTTGAAACATCTCATTGAGTATTCTGTCAATTCCTAGAGCCTTGTTTTTTGCCGATACCTTCAGTGCATCTTCAACTTCTTCCTTCAGTACCATTGGTGCTCGATCATATGTTGCCTCCTGAAATGGATGAACATTGACAAATTATTTTTGATGCAGTGACTCTGTGTATTCCTTCCATCTTCATTTGGTATTTCCTGCATCATTCAATATTTTGCCCATAGAATCTTTCAAATATTGCAACTCAAGGCTTGAATTTTTTCTTCAGTTCTTTCAGCTTCAGAAATGCCAAGCATGTTTTTCCCTTTTAGTTTTCTAACTTCAAGTCTTTGAACATTTCATTATAATACTTGACTTTGTCTTCTTGAGCTGTTCTTTAACATCTTCTATTCAGCTCCTTTATCTTGTCATTTCTTCTATTTGCTTTAGCTACTCTCCATTCTAGGGCAAGTTTCAGAGTCTCTTCTGACATCCATTTTAGTCTTTTCTTTCTTTCCTGAATTTTTAATGACCTCTTTCTTCATGGATGATGTTCTGGATGTCATTCCACAATTCCTTTGGTTTTCAGTCTTCAGTGTTCAATACATCAAATCTATTTTTAGATGGTCTCTAAATTCAGTAGGGATAAAAACAAGGTCATACTTTGGCTCTCATGGACATGTCTTAATTGTCTTCAATTTCAGCTTGAGCTTGTATATAAGCTGATAACTCATGGTCTGTTCCACAATCAGCT
>NW_006922820.1:83890-102571 GCF_000298275.1 Orycteropus afer afer | reverse complement strand
GAAACCCAAGGAGGGGTCGCTATGAGTCAGGGCTGACTCAATGGCAAATAACAACAACAACAACAACTACTCTGAGGAGGCAGCTCCTCCTCAGTTGTATTTTGAGTGTCTTCTGACCTGAGGGACTCATATTCCAGCCCCCTATCAGATAATGTTTCAGGGATATCCATGAAGTTTTCCAGTAACACTGTCTGATATATTACTAATCTGTCAGTTTGTCATACTGTGGTAGCTTGAGTGTTGCTGTGAGGCTGGAGGCTATGTCACCGGTATATCAAATACCAGCAGGGTCACCCATGAATGGACAGGTTTCAGGGGAGCTTCCAGACTGAGACAGACTCAGAAGAATGAAGGGGTCATACACTTCTCAAAGAATTGGCCAATGAAAACCTTATGAATAGCAGTGAATGGAGAATAGCTAAAGTAAGTGGAAGAAATGACAAGATAAAAGAGCTGAATAGAAGATTTCAAAGAATAGCTCAAGAAGACAAAGTCAATTATTATAGTGAAATAGATAAGGACTTGGGTTAGAAAACCAAAAGGAAAGAACATGCTCAACATTTCTCAAGCTGAAACAACTGAAGAAAAAATTCAAGCCTTGAGTTGGAATATTGAAAGATTCTATGGGAAAAATATTGAATGATAAAAGAAACATCAAAAGAAGATGGAAAGAGTACACAGAGTCACTGTACTAAAAATAATTGGTCGATGTTCATGCATTTCAAGAGGTGGCATATAATCAAGAATGAAGGCTACTAAAAAAAGGAGTCAAATTGGCAGCAAAGGAATTGATGAAAAATAAGGCTCTAGGAATTTGTGGAATACCCATGGGGATGTTACAACAAACATATGCCACACTGGAGGGACTTATTTATCTATGCCAAGAAATTTGGAAGAAAGCTGCCTGACCAACTGACTGGAAGAGATCCGTATTTATACCCATTCCAAGGAAAGGTGATCCCACAGAATGTGGAAATGATCAAACAATATCATTAGTATCACATGAAAGTAAAATATTGCTCAAGGTAATTAAAAACTGCTTGCAGTAGTATATTGGCAGAGAACTTCCAGAAATGCAAGCTGGATTCAGAAGAGCACATGGAAGGAGGGATATTATTGCTGATATTTGATGGATCTTGGCTGACAGCAAAGAATACCAGAAATATGTTTACTTGTGTTTTATTGACTATGCAAAAGCATTCAATTCTGTAGATCATAAGAAAGTTATTGATAACATTGAGAAAAATGGGAATTACAGAACATTTAATTGTGTTCATGAGGAGCATAGACAAGGAAGCTGGCATTCGAACAGAACAAGGGGATATTTCATGGTTTAAAATCAGGAAGGGAGTGCATCAGAGTTGTATCGTTTTTCCATACTTATTCAATCTACATGCTGAACAAATAATTTGAGAAGCTGGACTACATGAAGAAGAACATGGCATAGGACTGAAGGAAGACTCCTTAGCAATCTGCTATATGCAGATAACACGACCTTGCTTTCTGAAAGTTAAGATGACTTGAAGCACTTACTGATGAAGATTAAAGACTACAGTTTTCAGTATGGATTACATCTCAACATAAATAAAAGGAAAATCCCCACAACTGGACCAATAATCAACATCATGATAAATGGAGAAAAGATTGAAGTTGTCATAGATTTCATATTACTTGATTCCACCATAAACATCAATAGAAGCAGCAGTCAAGAAATCAGACATCATACTGCACTTGGCAAATCTTGTGCAAAAGACCTCTTTAAAGTGCTGAAGAGCAAAGATGTAAGGTGTGCCTAACCTAAGCCATGGTATTTTCAACCTCCTCATATACATGAGAAAACTAAACAATGAATAAGGAAGACCAAAGAAGAAGAGTTGATGCTTCTGAGGTGATGTTGGCAAAGAAACTGCAAGACCAACAATACTAACAAATCTGTCAGGAAGAAGTCCAGCCAGAATGCTCCTCGGAAGCGATAATGGCCAAACTTTGAACTACTTTGGTCATGCTGTCAGAAGGGACCATTCCCTTGAGAAGAATATTATGCTTGGTAAAGTAGAGGGTCAACAAAGAATGGGCAGGCCCTCAATGATATGGATTGACACAGTGGCTGCAACGATGAACTCAGGTATACAAAGATTGTGAGGCTGGCACAGGAAGAGGCAGTGTTTCGTTCTGTTGTGCAAAGTGTCACTATGGGTTGGAGCCATCGCGACGACACCTAACAACAACAACAACTGTGTGAAAGCAGTCTCTGGTTAGATGCAGACAGTTGACTGCTAACCTAAAGATTGAGGAATCTCAGAAAAGATCTACTTCTGCAATATCAGCCACTGAAAACCCTGTGGAGCACAGTCCTAATTTGACACACATAGGGTCACCATCAGTCAGAATTAACTTGATGGCCACTGGAAAAACTATATCAAAATCATGTAAAAGTGGAGCATGAATTTACTGAATTCAAATAGCTCAGTGTACATAACATTCTGGACCTTGTTTCAAATTATTCTAGTTTTATTGAATGATTAATTTGGGCATAAATAATACTAAATTTGTATCCAGTGTATTCTTTCTCACAATGGAATGATTAGTTGAAAAATAATTCTATTTATGTCGAAGGAAATGAAGAACAGAAATAACTTTACTTTTCTCAAAATTTTAATTCAGAAATCATTTTTTTCTTTTTCTAAATTTTGAACTATAATTAGCTAGTAAACTATAGTAAAAACAAAAGTTCTCTAATGAATTTGGTCTTTTGACCTTCAATCAGGCAGCTTTATTTTCAGATAACTCTTTTTAAAAAATTCAAAATTGCTCTGTAACAAGCTTTTGATTGAATATTTTATAATGTGTTACCAGTTTCCTACATGGATATAATTCTTAGTCTCTTTTGAACTTGTTTAGTTCCTCCACAGTGCACAGGACCTTTGATTATCAAATCTAAATTCCCGTGATGAACAAGACAATGGAAAAAAATTATTTTTGATGGTATTCTATGAAATATAAAATTACAAATATGCTTAAAGACATCAGCTATATCTACATGACTACCCTTTGAATATTTTCTCCATACAGTATTTCTAATTTCTCTCCTTCCATTCACAACTTAGTAAAACCTAGATAGACTTCTATGACCCCTACCCATTCCTCTATTCAGATCACAGATGACTTCTGCTTTTCTTTATGTAATGCTCAGATCTTAATGCTCTTCATATTTCAGTGGTCACTCTATTTGGCAATCTCCATTAGAAGTGTGATAGGAATCGAACACTTAACATATTAAAGCTTACATTTTGAATTTCTACCCCAAATCTATTAGTCTCACAAATTTTCCATCATATTAGTTAGTGGGAATTACATTTTACACCTCCTCAATTAGCAATTCATGGGTTACTTTTTTTTATAACTTTTGATTGTGATTTAGTGAACATTACAAAGCAAGTTGATTGTTAATTCCACAATTCACATACATGTTGTTCTGTGACATTGTAGCAATTGCCACAATGTGACAGTACTCTTCCCACTTCCTGCCTGTGTTTAACTCTCTCTTCTTTCCTATACCTTACTTGCTTCTGAGATTCATCTCTGGGCAAATGCTGTCTCTTTAATCTCATATGGATGATTGTTCTTAGGGGCATGTTCCTCCATGGTTTTATTGTTTACCATATAGGCCTGTCTGTTGTTTGCCTGAAAGTTGAACCATGGAGATGCATTCAGTCCTGGGCTTGAAGGGTGTCTAAGTGTTGTAGTCTCAGGTGTTCCACCAGTCCCTATCAGACCAGTAAAACTGGTCATTTTGTGTGTCTGTGTGCTTTGTTCCACGTTCTTCTTCCACTCTATCAAGGACCTCCTATTGTGATTCTTTTCAGAGCAGTTGGTAGTGGTAGCTAGACACAATTTAGTTCTTCTTGTCTCAGGGTCATGGAGGCTAAGGTTTATGTGGTCCATCAGTTCTTTGTATTAATTATTTATATGCATCTTTGATTTTCCTCACTATTCTTTGCTCCATATGGGGAGAGACCAATAGTTGGAAATTAAATGGCTTCTCATAAGTTTTTAAGACTCCAGTTATTACTCACCAAAATAACATTTATAACTTTGTCTTTATGGACTATGTTATGTAAATTGATCTAGATATCCCTTGAGACTGTAGTCCTCAGACCCAAGCCCAGTGAATATTCCCACAAGATGTTTTGTTATGGTTAAGAAATTTTGAAGTTGTCAAGGATTTCATTTTACTTGGATCCATAGTCAACATCCATGGAAGAAGCAGTCAAGAAATCAAATGACATATTAAATTGGCAAGTCTGCTGTATAAGACCTCTTTAAAGCAATCAAGGGCAACAATTTCACTTGGAAGACTAATGTGCACCTGATCCAAACCCTGGTATTTTCAACTGTGTCATATGCATGAGAAAGCTGGACAATGAATAAAGAACACCAAAGAAGAATTGATGCATATGAATTATGGTGTTGTCAACAAATATTGAATAAACCACAGACTGTCAGAAGAACTAATTTTCTTGGAAGAAGTGCAGCTACCAGTATTCCTTAGAAACAAGAATGGCCAGACTTTGTTTCTCATATTTTGGCCATGTTACCTGGAGGGACCAGTCACTGGAGAAAGGTATCATGCTTGACAAAGTAGAGGGTCAGAGAAAAAAGTGGACTCAAGCATAGCAACTATTGTGAAGATGGTGCAGGACTGAGCAATGTTTCATTCTGCTGTACATAGAGCTGCTATGAGTTGAAACCAAGTCAATGGCACTTACCAACAGCAACAGTATTCCATTGTGCGTAGGTCCCATAGCATGTATATTCATCTATTGATGGTCCCTTAGGTTGTTTCTATATTTTTACTATTGTGTGCATATATCTATTCATGTCACAGCTCTTATTTCTCTTTCTAATTTTTGAAAGAAATACCATACCATTTTCCACAGTGGTTCCAATATTTAAAGGAGAAATGAATGAGCATTTCGGGCTCTCTACACCTTAGTCAAAATTCATTGTTTTCAGTTTTTTGGAACCTTGCTATTAATAATGGAGTGAGATTACATTTTATCATTGTTTTGATTAGCATCTTTCCAATAGCTAATGATCACAAGCATTTTCTCTTTCTTTTTTTAGGGAATAGGGATAAGGCCACATAGGGTAGAAGGGTAGATGATACCTTAAGCTTATCAAGAGGGACCATTGTGGCCTCAGGATATCATTCACTTCATAAAAGAATCCTAATAAATTTTTAGTCCATAGACAATAAAATTGTGTGAAGGGTGATGATTAAGGCTCTAGCCTACCCACCTTTGAACCTAGATAGGAAACTGGAGGGCAGAAGACAAAGAAAGAAATGGGGGAGAGGCCCAATTGAATGTCCTGGACCAAAGTCACCAGAAGAGGACACCTGAATAGAAGCAGATTCATACATTCCCCATCTCACCTGTACTCACTAAACAGTACAAGTGACCCACAGGATGGTAGTCTCTATACTCTATGGTGACCTCTGGCCTCAAGCCATAAGTGAATGGCAGCTATCTTTGCTCTGTTCTTTCTAAGCTTCTGACTGACACCATCCACAAACATAATTTTTTTTTAAGCCCTTACATTTGGGAAAGGTTGCTATACACCATAATATCCAGAGTATTGTTTTCCACACATTTATTAATGAAAAAAAAAAAATACGAAGCACTTTGAGAATAAATTATTTGAGCAAAATTGGATCTTTTTTGTACAAATCTTCTTCTTCATTGATTCTTTTCTTTGAAGATTCATTTTTGTACATTGCCCAATGAATCTTCTTCATTGTCCAAATTTTACACAGCACCTCTTCCTCCAGTAAGCCTTCTCTATCCAACTCCATACAAAGTAAGTGACTCTCTATCCAACTCCATACAAAGTAAGTGACCATTTTCAATGGATGTAGAACTCTCTTTCTCTTTGTTATAATTACCTGTATGTCTTTTTCACAAGATTATAAATCCTTGAAACATGGGCACATTCTTGTTCATTTTTGTACTCCCCAAACTCAAACATGTATACAGTATTTGGCACATGTGCACACCCTATATTTACTGACTAAAGGATGAATAGATAAGAAAATGTTCTTTTAGTACTGAAGGCATTAATTTAAGTCTCTTTTCTCCATTTTGGTGGGCTTTTTTTTTTGTTGTTTTGTTTTTTTTTAGTTTGTATTGACTAAGTGGAACTGGACTTTCGTTCCATTTCATCTAAAGCATTTTTTTCATTTGTTTATTGGTCTTGCGAATGTTTTCTTAACTGTCTGTTCATGTCTTTTTCCCATTTTTTAATTGGATTGTCTGTATTTTTGCTGTTGAGTTGTTGCAGTTTTCTATAAATTTTAGAAATTAGTCCCTTGTTAGATATGTTGTTGCCATTTTTTTCTCCAACCAGTCTGTAGGTTCTCTTTTTAATCTTGTGGTGATTTTTTTTTTTTTTTTCCTTTTAGATATGGTGACAATTATGGATCTTGTTAATTTTTCTGCAAATGGATATACACTTGTGCCATCACCATTTGTTAAGGAGATTATCTTTCCCACATGTAATGGGTTTTAGCCCTTTGTCAAAGACCAGCTGTCCTTGGTTTGGTGGATTAATTTATGGTTCTCATTTTTGTTCCATTGGTCCTTTTGTTTGTTGTACAAAAACCATACTGTTTTGACTATTATGGCTGTATAGTAGGTTTTGAGGCCAGGGAGTATGAGGCCTCCAACTTTGGTTTTCTTTAGTAGTGGTTTGCTTATCTGGGTCTCTTTCTTTTCCATGTAAAGTTGATGATAAGTTTTTCCATCTCTTTTTTAGAGATAGAATTATTCCATAATTTAAAGACTGATGATGCAATCTAGATTGGAATTGCATTACATTTATAGATCACTTTGGGTTGTTGTTGTTGTTGTTGTTATGTGCTGTCGAGTCGGGCCCAACTCATAGTGACCCCTTCTTGGGTTTCCAAGGCAGTGTCACTAAGGGAGTAAATTGCCCCATCTTCCTTCCGAGGAGTGGCTGGTGGGTTTGAACCACCAGCCTTTGGTTAGCAGTCAAGTGCCTTAGCCACTATGCTACCAGAGCTCCTCACTTTGGGTAGTATTGGTATTTTCACAATATTAAGTTTTCCTATCCATGGGAATAGTATATTCCTCCACTTATACAGGTCTCCTTTAGCTTCTTGTAGTAGTGATTTGTAGTTTTCTGTGTACAGGTCTTGTTAGTTTATCTCTTTCTCCCACTCCGTACCCCCTAACAATAGTCCTTGAGTGAATTCTCTTGGCATTATTTTCAACAACATCCAGAGTCATGTCACTTTTTACCTCCTACATGGTCAGGCCCTGGTTCAAACCATTCATGTCTTTTACTTAGATTATTGAAAGAATCTCTAAACTAAATTTCTACATGACTTGCTCTTTTACTTCCTTTAGTTATTTTCCATAAATTTACCCTGATGGTGATGCCTTTACTGGTTACCCTTTTAAATTTTTCATTATACTACCCCATTGCTCTCTTCCTCTTTCTCAGACACATACACACACATCACCATCTATCATTTTTACCTGTTTAACATTAATTTTTTGTAGCAATGATTATCAGTAGACAGAGGATGTTATCTGTCAAATATGTGCTAGCAAGGAAAAAGAAGGGGACACTCCTGGTTACATATTAATTATAATAGCAAATGGTATTTCCTAGTAAACTTGGTGTTTGGTGTGCAAATAGTACATCTCATCATGATCACTGCACACGGCGTCATCTCAAAGAAATTGGTCTGCACACTACCTGTATTTTAGTGAAAAGAACATGAAATTTGTGACTGAAACTCTTCTTGTAAATGGAAGAGAGTGTTAGAGTTTTGAGAAAGATTGAGTATGTTTTGCATGTAGAAAAAATTTAGTCTGGGAGTGAACTGTCATCGGTAAAAAATAGCTAGAAGTTCTTTGTTATTTTTTCCACTGAAATGTGGAGTCTATTTTTCCTTCCCTTGAATATGTCCTTGTTCTATTTCAATGAATAGAATGTTTATAAATAGCAATGATTAAATTACAAGGCAGAGCTTTAAGAGATCCACAGCTTTTGCCTTTATCATTTGAAATATTCCATTTTGGAACCTAAGCAGCCATGCTGTGAAGAAACTCCAGCAGCCACATATAGTGTATCATGTGGAGAACTGAGGTCATCAGCCTGCAGTTACACTTGAAATCCTAGCTGGCAGACAGCACAAACCACCAGCTATGTGAATGCATCTGAATGCATCCACTTTGGAAATTTCAGTCTTTCCAGTTCTTCAGCAAAAGGACCACCTAGTCAACCCACAGAAACAAGCAATATAATATGTCATTGTTATTTTAAGCTACTGTTTGGAGAATATTTTATTGCACCTAAATAAATGACAATAACTAAAAAAGCTCTTAATTCAGATATGTTGTCTCCTTCCATTTTGTTTCTCTGGCATCTTCTGAAACATGGTGTTTCTTGTTGATTATCTACAGCCAAATGGGAGATAAAGGGATATAGAAATGGAAGATTGCAAGATATGATAGAAGTCATTGGTGTGTGTTGCATATATTGCTTCAATCTATAGTTTATGGATCAGAAACTGGGTTACACAGCTACCTGCAAGAAGTTCAGAAAATTAGTTTACAGTGCCCTTGAACAAGAGAAACATCACAAGCATCTTGCTCAATAAAATAGAACAGAAACAATAAACATTATTTCCCTTAAAACAAGAATAGATCTTTCTTTGCTAAGTGTAATGATAGGGATGTTGAAGTCCAAATGTGTGGAAAGGATTAGTAATTTAATGTAAGACTTTAGTAGAATCAACAGACATTAAATTTGGAGTGGATTTTTGAACTAACTAATAAGAGCTTCTTCCAGAATCAACTTCTATTTTAGATCATAATTTTTTACTGGCACCAATATCTACAGTATCTTCTTCACAAATATTCAAGTTCTGTCATGGGCATTCTGAAAAGGAGTGCAAATTTCTGACATTGATCTATATTTGAGCTTTTAGAAAAAGATGTGAAAATATTCAAGGAGCAAGTGAGAGAATTGAATTGACTGGAGTTGATAAGGCAAGCCATGGATCTAGTTAGAAAATATAATGAAGACAAAAGGCACATTGGTTAGAAACATGGAATGAAAAAGCTGTGAAATTCTCAGTGAGGTAAAAAACATGTCCAATGGGATAAATGAAGGAGATATCATATGACATAGAAGAAATAGGATATATGAGGAAATAGAAGATTTAAGTATTTGATATCACCCAATGAATTATTATTATTAGAGCTAGTAAATTTGTGGTTGATGCCAATGTCAGGCTTAAAGAGAGCAAAGGAAAAGAAGTTATATGAAAAGTAAGCTGGTTGTTGTACAGATCATGTCTATAAGTAGTGAAGTAACTGAAGATTATCGAAAGACTATGTGGAGAATTTTAATACATATACAGTGTCAACATTTTGAGAAAAGTGGGAGAGTAATGAGGATTTTGGCATATATTTTCAATGAGAAGAAACAGCTATGATGAAAGATATTTGGTATGAGCTTCAAGAAGAAAGTGTTTAGATAACTGAGTGGTGGTAAAGAAATTCTAGTGACAAATCAGGAAAATAGTGACTTAATAAAGAATTTGCAATTCTGAAGCTTACAAATTAAACTGTGAAACTTTATGTACGTTTGTGTGTTTATTATTCTGCATAGTTGGGGCTTTCTGATTCATACTTGCTGAACCTTGGGATTTGACATTTAAAAAAAAAAAAAAAAAGCCTTGGAAAGCAATTTATGACTGATGGGATTGAAAAAGAAATACAGAGAGATTTACCTGTAAGCAATGTGCTATATTTCAAGATATCAAGGTGAGGGGTGGGGAAGCAAAGATGTAGACGTGTCGTCTGCTTGATGAGATTTATTTACTTTCTAAATTTTTAGAGTATGAACTCTGAATTCTTGGCAAGAAGTAAAGGTTTTCTCTCTTCTTTCAGGAAGGAAGGGATATAGCATGTATATAAGGAAATAGTGTCCATATACTTTTGTTCCTCATCTATATAGCACAGACACTGCTACCTATGGGATGACATCTGGTTTTCATCACATTGCCCCTGGAGTAAGAATTGAGGCAAAAAGACATGGCACAATTATTATGTCTCACATAGAAATCTTACATGTGCATTCAAGATAACATTAATAGATGAATATATTAAAAACCTAACATCAGTTTAACAGGGCAATGGTGAGTTTTACTTAAAACCTCTGGAAGGCAGGCATATAAAAAATTTAATGATCAAATAGTGTTATGGCTGGATTTGTGTACCTCCCAAAAAAATATGCTGAAGTCCTAACCCCATGCATCTGTGATTGTGACCGTATTTGGAAATACACACTTAAACAGATGTAATTAGTTCAGTAGCATGATATCATACTGGAGTTGGATGGGCTGTAGCCCAATGTGACTGATATCCTTATTAAAAGAGGAGAGACAGGCAGACGCAGAGAGTAGAGATCCCTGTGAAGACACAGACATAGACACAGAGGGAACATGGCCATGTGAAGGTACATGCAGAGATTGAAGTCATCTTTAACACAAGCCAAGGAAGCCTGAGGCTCCCAGATGCCATTAGAGTAATCTGAGAGTGTGTATCTGTGACAATATTTTGACTTTGGGATTCTAGCTTCCAGAATTGTGAATATAAGTTTCTCTAATTTTGTACCACCCAGTTTGTGGTACTTTTTATGGCAGCTCCAGGAAACCAATACAAATAGGGACTCTGAAGGACAATGTCTAATACTTTAGAAAGGTGAGGAAACATCAAAGGATACAGGAAACAGAATAGTGTGGGACTGAGAATGGAAGGTGGGATAGATGAATTGGGATTCTTTAATTTTAGATGGTTTTTGAAAGTGTCCCTAATTATCACCAAATAAACTAGATTTAAATTTTAAACAAGAGCAAAGATAGCAAATCTTTATGGTGATCAGAAAATATGTGTGTCTAAATAAGTCTCCAACAGTTGCACACATAAACGATTCAGATTCTCTGGATGCTAACTTACTGTGGAAGTAGTGCCACCTTCCAGGGTGATAAAAGTCACAAAAATGTCTGGTCTGAATTTTGCTGTAGTTTAAAGGAAATTCCATGCAAATTCCAATGTAGTCTTAGATAATGAGGTCTACATTAAAGACTGGGTGACAAGGTTATTGCCATAGGGAAGAAGGATGGGAGCTGTATCTCAGACAGGTAATTTTATAGAAAGAGACATGCACTGTACTTCTGTGTATAGCTTAGAGCACACTCTTTTCTATTGTATATGCAGGAAAGAATTTCAGAGGCAGACGTAAGACTTTTATTCAGAAAAGTATCATTCTGAAAAAATAAGATTCCTTAATTGGGATTTTACATAACAAGAATGTTGTTATGTTGTTATGTGCCATCGAGTCAGCCCTGACTCATAACGACCCCTCCTTGGGTTTCCGAGGCAGTATCACTACGGAAGTAGGATTGCCCAACCTTCCTTCCGAGGAGTGGCTGGTGGGTTTGAACCGCCAGCCGTCTGGTTAGCAGGCAAGTGTCTTAGCCACTATGCTACCAGAGCTCCCATAACAAGAATAGCAAGTAAATATAGATATTCTATATTAGTATTTAGAAATTTTTAAAAAATAGTTGTTTATTTATCTAAAAAATTTTAATAGCGAGGAAGCTAAAAATGATGGTTTCTTCATTGCTCTTCTGTCTGCTTTATTATCAGGGAGCAGCATGGTGGGTTGTATAAAAATGAACAAAAAAAAGCTACATTATATTAAAAGTAATTCTTTACTTACCCTAATTAATAAAGCTTAATGGTCTAATCTGTTAAGTGATTAAAACCATGCCTAACTCAAAGTCAGTGCTATATAACAGTTTGTTCAATGAAAACAAAGAAGGGAAGCTTTCTATCTTTTATCTCAATCTTCAAAAAGGGCATTATTTATTTCATATCCTGTGGTTTTAAGAGGAAAATAGTTCAGCTTGGAATTTTGTGTTTTCTTATGTGTCTGTGTGGTTTATTAAATTTATTTTTTCCAAATTAATGATTCTAATCTTTAAACTAAAAGCAGTGATATCTCATTATTTAAAATAATACATCAGAGAATACCTTTGTATTTCTGCTATTCCCACCTGAATTCAATTGTTATAGAACAATATCTGTGATAAACTGTTATATATTATCCTTTCAAATTCCCTAGGATTCTATATTGACACTATGCTGTACCTAGCGATTTATATTCAGAATTGTTTTGAAATTAAAATTGGTCACAACCTAGTAATAATTCTGAAGAAATAAAGGGAACCCATATAAACTATTTCATATGTTTTGGTTTAAATTATGTTGCAACATCAACATTTTAAGCAACTTTATTTTTTCCCTGATGAACAGGTGCAACACCTAACTTTATTTAGTAGTTTTAGTAAACTTATTTAGAGTCTCATTTAGATTGAAATGAAAGTAACCAAGGTTTCTCAGATAGGAGAAAATGAGAGGTTTTTTTTTTTTAAAAAAAGAAAAACATAGTTGATATGTCCTTCAACACAAAACATAAGGTCAGTAAGTACCCCAATAAGTCAATTTTCTGTGTAGTGCACCATGGTTTTAGCTCCATAATTCTCATTATGGCTAATTGGCATGAGGCAGTTAAACTTGCTAGACTACACTAAAAATGGAACAAGTACAATAGCAAGCTGTGCACATACTTCAAACATGTTCAATATTCAATTGCTGTATTTACGTTTTGCTCACCAGAATATACATCACTGAGGCTTCTGTTTTGTAAATAGTTGGAAAGAAGAAAATTACTTTAGATTTTCTCATTTGAACAGTTAATTTCAACAGGGGCAGAGTCAGGCAGTGTGGACAAGTCCACACATACTGGCCACATGAACCTAAACGATTTATTATTTTTTTTTTTTTATTGCAGGGTATCACATGTTGGTCCAGATGTGAGGGTTTTTGTTTATGTTGAGGTAATCTTTACTGAAGTTTGCAGTCTTTGATCTTCATCAGTAAATGCTTCAAATTCTCTTTGCTTTCAACAAGCCAGTTTGTGTCATCTGCATGTCACATGTTAATGAGTTTTGCTCCAATCCTGATGTCACATTCTTCTTCACATGTTCAGCTTCTCAAATTAATAGCTCAGCATAGTGTCATGAAAGGCTATAATCATGAGACACACCTTTCCTGATTTTAAACTGCACAATATCCCTTGTTCTGTTCAAGTGATTGCCTCTTGGTCTATATACAGCTTCCACATGATCATAATTAAGTGTTCTGGAATTCCCATTCTTTGCAATGTTGTCCATAATTTCATATGATCTATGTAATCAAATGCCTTTACAAAGTCAGTAAAAAACATATAAACATTTTTCTGATATTCTCCACTTTCAATCAAGATACACCTGACATCAGAAATGATATCCTCTTCTTAATTTGGCTTGAATTTCTGGCTCTTCCATGTTGATGTGCTGTGGCAATGCTTTTTTAATTATTTTCAGAAAAACATAAATTGCATGTTATATTAAGAGAATTGATCAATAATTTCTGCATTTTATTTCATGACCTTTATTTGGAATGGGCATGAATATGGATCTCTTTCAGTCAATTGGCTAGGAAGCTCTCTTCCTAGTCTCTTGCCATAGATGACTGAGATGACTGAGTACTTCCAGCATCACATCCTTTTTTTTTTTTTTTCCTCCTGTCCAATGCCTTCAGGGAAGTTTGGATATTTTTCTTCAATGCCATCAGTTCTTGATCTTATCCTACCTCCTGAAATCTTTGAATATCCACTACTTCCTTTTGTGCAGTGACTGTGTATTTCTTCCATCTTCTTTTGGTGTTTCGTGTCTTGGTCAGAATATTGCTTTTTAATTTTTTAATACTCAACCCTTGACATTTTTCTTTGTTCTTTCAGCTTGAGAAATGCCAAGCATATTCTTTCCTTTAGATTTTCTAACACAAAGATCTCTGTACATTTTCATTATAACATTTCACTTTATCTTCTTGAGCCACTTTTGGAAATCTTCTAATCCTTTGTTCAGCTCTTTTATTTCATTATTTCTACTATTAGCCTTAAAAAAAAAAAACAAAACCTCACTGCCATCAAGGTGATTCTGACTGACAGTGATCCCCATTAGGTTTTTGAGGCAGTAAATCTTTACAGAGAAGATTGCCCTATCTTCCTTCCTCAGAGTGGCTGGTGGGTTTGAACTGCCAAGCTGCTGGTTAGCAATTAAATGCATTAGGCACTATGCCATGAGAGCTCCTTTCTATTAGCCTTAGGTACCCTGCATTCAAGAGCAAGTTCCACAGTCTCTTCTGACATCCCTTTTGGACTTTTCTCTTTTTCCTGTCGTTTTTAATGAACTTTTACTTTCTTCATGTATGATGACCTCATTAACACTCCACCTCTTATGGTCTTCTGTTATTATTGTTCAATACATCAAATTTCTTCTTGAGATGATGTGTAAATTCAAGTAGGGCATATCAAGGTGGTATTTTGGTACTCATGTACTTGTTTTAATTTTCTTCAACTTCAACATGAGAAATCACATATGAGCAATCGATGGTCTGTTCCTCAGCCAGATGCTGTTCATGTTCTGATTGATGATAATGAGCTTCTCTGTAATCTCTTTCTACAGATTTAGTCTTTTGGATTTCTGTATATTTCATTCAGAGAGGCCTACATGTATAGTCACTATTTATGTTGAAAAAATGTATTTGCAACATATAAATCAGTGGTCCTGAAAACTTCTCTCATGTGATGTTCAACATTGTTTCTATCACCAAGCCATATTTTCCAACTATCAGTCCTTCATCTTTGTTTCCTACTTAGCATTCCAGTCACCAGTGATCAATGCATCTTGATCATATATTTGAAGAACGTCAGACTGGACTGCAGAAGCTGGTAAAAATCTTCAGTTTCATCTTCTTTGACATTACTGGTTGCTGCTTGAATTTGAATGATAGTCATATTAATGGGTCTTCCTTGGATCACTGACAACATTGTATTGCATGATAGATCTTTAAGTGTTCTTTTTGACAATGGATTTGACATCATTTTTCTTCAATTTGTCATTCCAGGCATAGTAGGTCATATGATTGCCCAATTCAAACTGTCCAGTAACAGTCCATTTCAACTCATTTATGCTTAAGATATTAAAGTCATTGTTTGATAATTTTTGCATTGTGTTGAAACATCTCTCTTTGGAATAGGCACAAAAACAGATCTATTCTATTTGGTTGGCCAGGTAGCTATCTTCCAAATTTCTTGGCATAAATCAGTGAGAACCTCAACCACTGCATTCATTTGTTGAAACATCTCAAGGATTATTCCTCTATTTACTGAAGCCTTGTTTTGTCAACTTTTTCAATGAAGCTTGGACTTCTTCCTTCTATACCATTAGTTTTTGTTCTTATTCTGCTTCCTGAAATGAATGGCTATTAACCAATTCTTTTTGACACAATAGCTCTGTGAACTCCATTCATTTTCCTTTGATACTTCCTGCATTGTTCAATATTTCACTCATAGAATCCTTTAGTATTGCCACGCAAGGACTGCATTTTTTCTTTGGTTCTTTCAGCTTGAAAAATGCAAAGTGTGCTTTTATTTATTTATTTTTTTTAACTCTACGTCTTTGCATATTTCATTGTAATTTCTTTCTTTTTCTTATTGAGTCTCCCTTTGGAATTTTCTGTTTGGCTCTATTACTCCATTATTTCTTCCATTTGCTTTAGTTCCTCTACATTCAAGAGAGTTTCAGAGACACTTTTGACATCTATTTTGGTCCTTTCTTAATTTTGTTTCCTTTATGTATGATGCCCTTGATGTCATTCCATAACTTATCTGGTCTTCAGTCTCTAGTGTTCAATGTGTCAAATTTATTCTTGAGAAAGTCTCTAAATTGAGGTAGGACCTGTTAAGGTTGTATTTTGACTCTCGTGAACTTGTTTTAATTTGCTTCACCTTCAGCTTGAATTTTATTATGAGCAATTGATTTTCTGTTCTGCAGTCAGCTCCTGGCCTTATTGTAATGGAAGATATTGAACTTTTCCATCACCTCTTTCCACAAAGCTAGTCTATTTGATTCATGTGTATTCCATCTGGAAATGTCTATTTGCATAGTCACTGGTTATGTTGTTGCACTGGGCAAATGTTCTGCAAAATATCTCTTTGAAATGTTAAAATGAAAAGATCTCACTTTGAAGATTAAGGTGAACCTGACTCAACCCATGGTATTTTAAACATCTTAGATGTGTTAGAAGCTGGACAATGAATAAGGAAGACTGAGCAATAATTGATACATTTAAATTATGGTACTGGTAAAGAATATTGAATATTTATTCATGGACTTCCAGAAGAATGAACAAGCCTGTCTTGAAAGAAGTACAGCCAGAATTTTCATTAGAAGTGAGGATGGAGAAACTTGATCTCTTGCATTTTGGTCATGTTTTCAGGTGGGCTCAGTCCTGGAATAGAATATTATGTTTGATATAATAAAGGATCAGTGAGAAGAGGAAGACCCTCAATGAGATGGATTAGCACAGTGGCTGCACAAATGGGCTCAAACATTACAGTGATTCTGAGGATGGTGTAAAACTGGACATTCTTTTGTACATAGCATTGTAATCAGTTTTAACTGATTCCATAGCAACTAATAAAAACAAGGCCTGTGATATTGATCTTTATGTATTATATTTCATTTATTGTGACTTATAATTTTCAAAGATTCATATGTTTATATTTCATGTTACAAGTATTAATGGATGTTTGCAGCTGTTCTAATTTTGAGTTGTTCCACATCAGCAAATTAAAGTCCAAAAAGCTTTATTCCATCCATGTTCATTAATGTTGACTCTACTTTGAGAAGGCTGCTCTTCCTCAGTGGTATTTTGAGTGCCTTACAACCTGAGGAACTTATCTTCCAGCACTATATCAAATAATTTTCTGCTGTTGTTCATAAGATTTTCCCTTGGACAATTGTTTTTAGGAATAGATTCCCAAATCCTTCTTCCTAGTCTGTCTTAATCTGGAAACTACCCTGAGACCAGTCCACCATGGGTGTGTCTGCTGGTATTGGGATACTGGTGGCAGAGTTTCCAGCCTCACCGCAACATACAAGCCACCACAGTACGACAAATTAACAACAAAACATAACTCTTGTCAACTCAACATTTCATGTTTATTGTTCAATGATACCAATTTTATCAATCATGATGTGCAACCATCACAAATATCCATTGCTAAATTTTCCATGTGCAAAAACAGAAAATCCATGCTTTTTAATCAATAAGATTTTACTCTCCTTTTTTTGGCATAAGCACATGAACTATATCTCACTATCCAACTATTTTGTGCATTGAGAAAACAAGAGGACACAGTGGATGAGTTTTGTGAGATAGTGAGGGTGAGAAGGCCACTAACAGATTGTATTAGCTAGGTGTGGGTGGAGTATCTGGGCAAATCTGCAGTGAGCACAGGTCATGCAGAGACACCCATGGTGGGAAGGTTTCAGCATAGTTTCCAGGCTGCGAAGAGACAGTGGGACCTGGGGCCACAGGAGTTGGGCATAAGGCTTGGAAGTCTCTTCTTCAACAGAGGGCCCTCTGCCATCTCTACACACACCCCCAACAGGCCCAGGCTGCAGAGCTTCACTTGTCCACAGGCCCAGGAACTGTTCACCACTAGAGCCTGTCTCCAGGGCTGGTGTAGCAGGAATGTATAGAGGTAAGTCAAAGGAGTCTGTACATGGCCAGGTGATGGTGGTCCACTGATTTTAGAGAGATGGACAACCCCCTACCACCACCACCTTCAATCCTGAATGACCTCTGTGGTAGTGGGGAATGTGTGGTGGGGAAGGGGATTTTCCATACAACAAGCATCCTGAGTGGCAGTGCCCAATGGGAAACGAGCAACCAGAGGAGACAGTGGTGCCAAAGATGGAGTGTGACTCAACTTGCATAATGCTGATTTTCCCATACCAATCTAGTCTTTGGAACATAATCATGTCTTTAAGTGGGGAGCAGGTGTATTATTTTCTTACTAATCACTCTCTATAAAAGTATCACATATTCTCACTCATTAAAATAAAACATATAGTATCTCTCTGTAGGAAGGATGTATTTCCATGTCTCATTGTCATGATTGGCCATATCAGTTTTCGGGACTGATAGACTAAATGTGGAAATAATAATATGTCAGTTTCACACCAATAAATAAATATATAAATAATAAAAACATTGTCATCATGTTGATTTTGACTCATAGAGACCCTGTAATACATAATAGATTTTTCCCATAAGGTTTCCAAGGCTGTAAATGTTTATGGAAGCAGACTGCCTCATTTTTCTATGCATAGTGGCTGGTGGATTTGAACCATAGATCTTCCATCTAGCAGCCAAATGTGTTAACCACTATGTCACCAGCATTGAGCATTTCATCCAGGGAAAGCCAAATAGTTCACAGGGGCACTGAGTAGAACTACAATAACAACTGTCATGTCATAAGTGAGAAATGAATATTCCTACCATAACTACTGATTTTAGGATGATTTGTTAGCCAGCAAAATCTCATTATTACACACATTGTTATCAGAAGTGAAGTGATACCATAGTATGAATGTGTGTGTATATATAAGTATATATATAT
>NW_006922820.1:82850-83412 GCF_000298275.1 Orycteropus afer afer | reverse complement strand
ATATATATATATTATGGCATCACTTCACTTCAGGTAACAATGTGTATAATAATAAGATTTCCTGACTAAACAGTCATCCTAAGAGTTCTGGCAGCACAGTGCCTAAGGCATTTAACTGCTAACCAGAAGGCTGGTGGTTCAAACTCACCAGCCACTCCTAGGAAGGCAGTGAATAATCTACTTCAGTAGAGATATTGCCTTGGAAACCCAAAGAGGGGTGGCTATGAGTAGGAACCAACTTGACAGCAGTGAGTTTGGTTATAAATATATATATATATACATATTTGTTGCTGTTATGTGCCGTCGAGTCGGACCTGACTCATTGGGAACCCTCCTTGGGCTTACGAGGCAGTAGCACTATGGAAGTAGATTGCCTCATCTTCCTTCCGAGGAGTGGCTGGTGGGCTTGAACCGCCAGCCTTCTGGTTAGCAGTCAAGTGCCTTAGGCACTATGCTACCAGAGATTCTATATATATGTGTGTGTGTGTGTGTGTGTATGTGTATGTGTATATATGTGTGTGTGTGTATAATATGTGGCGTGTGTGTGTGTGTGTGTGTGTGT
>NW_006922820.1:78404-81875 GCF_000298275.1 Orycteropus afer afer | reverse complement strand
CTTCTGGTTAACAGTCAAGTGCCTTTAGGCACTATGCTACCAGAGCTCCTCATGAAGTTGACTAGAATATAATATATAAAATCTTTCTTTTATTAATAGCTCCATATATATTGTCATTGTGATTTTGGAAGAGGATGTATATGACATAAATGATCTTTAGGGACCTAAATTTTAGGGTAAGAAAATTTTAGGGTAAGAAAGCTGTTTATTCCTTATAAAAAAGCTATTCTGCAATTTTTTTCTTCAAATGTGGGAAAAAGAGGCTAATAGAAAAAGGAGAATTTCCAGATTGGGATATAAGAGTCATGGAGAATAGAAAAAGACCAGTAAGTAGAATGGGGTCCTCATTAATGAATATTATTATGACTAATAACTACTATGCACTCCCTTTTATTCTGCTTCCCAAATGAGATAGCTTATTTGCAGCTGTCTTTACCTTGTTCCATCATTTGATGCTAAGAAATGTGTCATGTGCCACATAATATCCACCAAGGTAACATCCAACCTCCTTTATGTATTTGGTCCAATATGGTTATAATAGAGTTCAGAAATTCCATTCAGAGAATGAGGCATAGCAAATGAAACATCTTCCACATGCAACACATGTATCTCATGTCACTTTATCGAAATTGATTGCTCTGCCAAGTATATAATAGTGTCATACATATATAACCTATAATACATATCTAGGTAATAACAATAAGTGCTTATGTTGGTGGATTATGTATATTATATGCTGTACTTTCTATCTAAAATGTTCACCGTATAACAGTGTATGCTTCAACTTGTAGGCAGAATCATCCATTGTTGTGTATTGCACATCTTCTGAGTTTTGTAGCAATGCCTTTATGCTTAATTTTCTTTAAATTTCTTTAAATTAGTACCTTTGGGGCATGAATCAATATGGTAAGAAACAGCTGCAAACATCCATCAATAATCAGAACATGGAATGTACAAACTATGAATCTTGAAAAATTGGAAGTTGTCAAAATTGAAATGGAACACATAAAGATATATATCCTAGGCATTACTGAGATGAAATGGACTGGTATTAGTCATTTTGAATCAGTCAAATATATAGTCTACTATGCAAGAACCAACCAGCCAACAATCCAACCATCCAAACAAACCCGCTGCCATCAAGTGGATTCTAACTCATAGCAACAACCAGTGGGTTTCTAAAGCTGTAAATCTTTATGGAAGTACATTGCCTTATTTTCCTCTTGTGGAGCAGTTGTTAGATTTACCACCAACCTTCTGTTTAGCAGCCAAATACCTTACCAACTATGCCATCAGAGCTCTACTATGCAGGGAATGACAAATTGAAGGGTAATGTCACTACATTCATTTTCAAAAAAGAACATTTCATGATCTATTCTGAGGTACAATGATGTCAGTGATAGGATGATATCCATAGAGTTAATTACTATTATTCAAACTTATATACCAACTAGTAAAGCCAACGAAGAAGAAATTAAAGATTTTTCCAACTTCTGCAATGTAAAAATGACCAAATATGAAATCAAGAGGCATTGATAAATACTGGCGATTGGAATGCAAAAGTCAGAACAAAAAAAAGAAAGAAAAGAAAAATATCAGTAGTTGAAAGTTATTGATGGAAATGACACTGGCAATCACATGACAGAATTTTGCAAGACAAATGACTTATTCATTTACCTTTTTTTTTTTTCCCCAACAACAGAAATAAGCAGCAATATATGGAATGAAACTAACTACATCTGGGGAAAGAGGTGTTGTTGAAGCTCAATATCATCAGTCAGAATAAGGCAGAAGCTGACTGTGAAACAGCTCAACAAATGCTCATATACAAATTCAAGTTGAAGCTGGAGAAAAATTTAAAAGTACACGAGAGCCAAAATTTGACCTTGATTAGATCCCACCTGAATTTAGAAATCATCTAAAGAACAGATTTGACACATTGAACACCAATGATGGAAGACCTAATGAGTTATAGAATGGCACAAGAACATCATCCATGAAGAGAGCAAAAGGTCATTAAAAATATAGGAAATGAAGAAAAGACCAAAGTGGAGACCAGAAGAGAAACTGAAACATGCTCTTCAATGGAGAGTAGCTAAAACACGTGGAATAAATGATGAAGTAAAAGAGATGAAGAGAAGATTTCAAATGGCAGCTTGAGATGACAAAATAAAGTACTATAAGGATGTGCAAAGAACTGGAGTTAGAAAATCAAAAGAGAGGAACATGCTCAGCATTTCTCAAGCTGAAAGAAATGAAGACAAAATTCAAGCCTCAAATTCCAATATTTAAAGATTACAAAATATTGAATGATGCAAGAAACATCAAAAGAAGATGGAAGGAATATGGAGAGTAACTCTATTAAAAATAATTGGTCAATGTTCAACCATTTCATGAGATAGCATATGATGACGAATCAATGGTACTGAAGGGAAAAGTTCAACTCACACTGAAGGAATTGACAAGAAACAAATCTCCATAAATTGATGGAATACCCATTAGATGTTTCAAGAAATTGATGAAGCATTGGAATTCTGGTAAGATGGTGGAATAGGCAGACAACCTCCACAGACCCTCTTCAACACAGAAAAGAAAAACCAATTGATAGAGATACAGAAGATAATCTCAGAGCCCTGAGCTTTGAAAGGAAGGATACAGAAGTGGATTAGGCACCAACTAGGGGAAAAACCTCAACGAAAACAGTGAGTACAGAGATGGTTGGAGCAGTGGACTGTCATCTACTCTGAAGGAACCAACAGCCTGAATATTTCCAAGTGGTGTTGGGACCTGTGAATTGACCTAAAGATCAGCCCTGGTCACCAAGGGCTGCAGGGACGACTGTGTTTGTAGCCTGTAACTAGGAAGGGAAACAACAAGGAGGGAGCCAATCTGGGCTGTGGATTTTCGGCTATCCGGAGGGCACAGCCATTTTGAATGGTTACAAGCAGTGGCCATTTTGGATATCTAAAGTGACTGAGAGTGCAGCCATTTTGAATGTATAAAAATGGTGGCCATTTTGGATATTTAAAGTGACCAAGGGTGCAGCCATTTTGAACCTTTACAAATGGTGGCCATTTTTTATTTTAAAGTGATGGTGTTCTCATTCAAATTCCTAAGACCTAAGAATAGGCTCTGTTAGCCAAGGATCGCAGGGACATATGGGAGGCTGACAACAACAGGTGGTGAGTGTATAATTGCTGCCAACTAGCGAATAGAGGAGCACACAACAGTACGCTGCTTATGTAGATAACATACAAACAAAACAAAGAAAACTAAAATCATGGGCAAGTGACTCAAACATATAATCACCAATTAAATATAAACACAAAAATGTCACAATGTCTCAGAGACAACAGAGCATCACAGTCCACAGAAAGAAGCAAGATAAAACAGGAGAAACAAGGCATCAGGATACCGACTCAAAACACATCCCTGAGGAAGATGCAGTATTGGAACTCCCTGACAAAGAAT
>NW_006922820.1:68159-77029 GCF_000298275.1 Orycteropus afer afer | reverse complement strand
TAACAATCCAACTGAAAAATGGTCAGAAGACATGAATAGACCTTTCACCAAGGAGGATATTCAGGTGGCCAGCAAACATATGAAGATGCTTACAATCATTGGCCATCAGAGAGATGCAAATCAAAACAACAGTGAGATACCATCTCACCCCAGCACTGATGGCAAAGTCCAAAGAGATAGAAATTAACAAATGTTGGCAGGGATGGGGAAAAATTGGGACTCTCATCTACTACTGGTGGGACTGTGAAGTGATACAACCACTGTGGAAAGCAGTATGGCAATTCCTTAGAAAGCTGGAATTGGAGATAGCATTTGACCCAGCGATCCCATTACAAGATGCATATTCTAGAGAGGTGAGAGCCAGGACAAGAACAGATATATGCACTGCTATGTTCATCACAGCACTATTTACAATAGCAAAAAGATGGAAACAACCTATGTGCCCATCAATGGAAGAATGGATGACCAAACTATGGTACATACACACAATGGAATACTATTCAGAACTAAAGAATAGTGTAGAGTCTGCTAAACACTGCATAACATGGATGAACTTGGAGGGCATTATGCTGAGTGAAAGAACTCAATCACAGAAGGACAAATATAGTATTAGTTCATTATTGTAAAAAGTCAAGGAAAGGTTTATATATGGAAGGAAACTTTCTTTATTGGTTGCCAGGGGTGGGAGGGTAAGGGAGAAAACACTGAAAAAAAAAAAGAATGTATTGACCTGTGTCACTTTACTTTTGTGTATTTCACTGTACATAGATTATATTTCAATAAAATGCATTTAGAAAGTGGATGCAGCATTGTAGGGGCTTACGTTTTTATGCCAAGAAATTTGGAAAGCTAACCAACAAGTGCCCTTCCCAAACACAGCTAATAGAATGTAGAAATTATTAAACAATATCATTAATATCAAATACAAGTAAATTTTCCTTGAAGATAATTCAAAAGCAGTTGCAGCAGTTTATTGACAGGGAACTTCCAGAAATAAAAGCTGGATGCAGATGAGGATGTGCAACATGGGATATCATTGCTGATATTAGATGGATCTTGGCTGAAAGCAAAGAATACCAGAAAGATATTTTGGATGATGTTGTAAAGAACAGGAGTTCTGGAATACTTGATTGTGCTCATGAGGAACCTGAAGAAAATCCAAGAGGTTGTCATGCGAACAGAACAAAGGGATACAGCATGGTTTAAAATCAAGAAGGATGTGTGTAAGGGTTGTGTCCTTTGACCATTCTTATTCAATCTGCATACTGAACAATAATCTGAGAAGCTGAACTATATGAAGAGGAATGTGGCATCAGGATTGGAGGAAGACTCATTAAAGACCTGCAATATACAGATAACACAAATTTGCTTGATGAGAGTGAAGAAGACTTGAAATACTTACTGTTAAAAAATTAGACTACAGTCTTCAATTGGGATTATATCTTAACATAAAGAAATCAGAAAACTTCACAAATGGACCAACAAGCAACATCATAATAAATGGAGAAAAGACTGAGGTTGTCAGGGATTTTATTTTCCTGGGATCTACAATAAACATTCATGGATGCAGTAGTCAAGAAATCAAACATTTTATTGCACTGAGAAAATATGCTCCAAAAGTCCATTTGAATGTTAAGGAGCCAAGTTGTCACTCTTAAACCCACGCATTGGTATTTTCAATGGCCTCATATGTATTTGATGAAAGCTTGACAATGATGGAAGACTGAAGAAAAGTTGTTGCCTTTGAATTGTGGCATTGGCAAAGAATGCTGAAAATACTTCCATAGTGATACTGCCTCTGAAACCCAAGGAAGGGTCATTATGAGTAGGATCTGACTCATGGCAGTGAGTTTGGTTTTTGGTTTGGCCAGAAGAATGAAAAAATCTGTCCTAGAAGAAGTGCAGCCAGAATGCTCATTAGAAGTGAGAATGGCTGGCCTTGTCTCATATAGCTTAGTTATGTTTTCAGGAGGGACCATTCCATGGAGAAGGATATCATGTTTGGTGAAGAATAAGGTCAGCAAAAAAGACCCTTAACTAGATAGATTGACACAATAGTTGTAACAATGGGCTCAAGCATAGCAAGGATTGTGAGACTGGCTCAGGACCAGACAGTGTTCAATCCTCTTGTACATAGGGTCGCTATAGTCAGTGCTGACTCAAAGACATCTAACAACAGCATCTATCTATCTATCTATCTATCTATCTATCTAGATAACCCACTGCCATCAAATCCATTCCAACTCATAAGATTAGTACAGCATAGAACTGCCCTATACAGTTTCTAAGGCCGTAAATCTTTACAGAAGCAGTCTGCCTCATCTTTTTACTGCTTATCAGCTGGTGGGTTTGAACTGCCAACATTTTGGTCAGCAGCTGAATGCTATAACTACTAAGCTACTAGAGCTCCTTAGATAGGTAGGTAGATAGACAGACAGATAGTTCTCGCTATAGGCCTCAGATAAAAGTATTTACATCCAAACCACTTGATTTAAAACTTAAAACCCTGCTAGAAGAAACAGATAAATTGAGAATAGAATCATTAAGCACTTGATAATTTGAAAAATATGTAGCCTATAAAGATTTCAAAAGATGCTAAAATGAGATTTATGGTCAGGATAGCATGTTAAGGATGCGCATGGAAAATTTTTGGGTAGTGTCTTGGAAGGATCTTTATCTCTAAGAAATTAAACAATTTCCATCATTATTCTTACAAGCATACACTAGAATATTATGTTTAATGTTCATTAGCATAAATATTTAAATAACCATTCAATACATTTGTTCTTTCCTTAAAACAAATTAAAAACATGTTATTTGCAAAGTTTTAGGATAAGCACAAATATTAATCCTAAATATTTATCACAAACGTTTCTTAGCACTCTGATAAGTATTAAAATGTAAGGTAGCAGAGGTTGTCACAAAAAATATTTTATACTCGAAGTAGTAAAGTCTATACTGTGAATAAAAACATTTCCTAAATTTATAAGAAGAAAATGTTCAAAGCTACATGAGGCTACATTGTTTGTTAAAAAAAGAGAGAGAGAGAGAGAGAGAGAACTAGTTAGTATAGAATAAAGTAAATAAAACAAAAAACAAATCTACAAATTATTTAATCATAATGTGTCATTATCCAAATATAATAAACTAAATTTAATGTTTCTTTAAGTAATAACAAAAAATAAGCTAGACTATTACAACAGAATTATTGATGCTAGTTTTCCTTTGAAATATACTAAACTTCACTGTGTGACCCCTTTCCATAATGGAACTACATTATTTTATATATAATTTACAATACTACATAAAATTTGAAAAGAACATCATCATTTTACACACCTAATTGATTAGATGATACATTTTAACTGTTAGAAATCTCTTCTGATTTCACTGATTCTTACAGGAAGAAAGTATACAATGTAATATTTGCATAAATATAAGTAATATTACATTATTACATATATTAATATATATGCATATATATTACAGATGCATACACACATACGTATTTATGGGTATATTTATGAAACAAATATGTGGTCAGATAATGTGGCAAATTGATGATTAAGGTTTTGTTTAAATAATATGGTTGAAAAGATCAATCATAGCATATCAAGTTGGGTGCGTGTTAAAATATTTTCCAGTTGATATAATTCATTATAAAAATTATCAACATAGTTATTATGCATTCATTTGTATTTAAGGATAATATGAAATTATACATATTCAAACATTGATCTTTGAATAATAATACATTGTTTGATCCCTAGCATGATGTTTCACTTTATAAAATATTACATCCTAATTATTACTCTAAATAGTTCAGTTTTGCTCAAGATATTTAACACAATCTTATTATAAGAGTTACTCTTATATGTTAATGTTTTTATAAAAGTGTTCTTCCCATGACAAAATTATCACAAGTAGTATTATAATAATTAAATGCTCTACAATCTGCTACTTTGGAAACATTTAATATTTTTTCTATGAAAAAATTTTTTTGGACTGTGATGTTTAAGTTGTTTTAAAAAAGTTTCCAGTGTCTAACACCTTGACAATTGCAAGTAACTAGTGAATAAATAATAATAATAATAACCTGGTCAATGTATAATCTTTATGTTTTGATATTAGATAAGATATATGTTGAAAGTGAACTAGTAGAAATAGCAATTTGATTCAATTAGAACTGTTGGTTTATTCTGTTTTTCATTTATATTTGATATTATTTCCAAAGTCAGCCAGAAGAAGCAGGCCTTGATATTTGGCCCTAAAATTTATCCATATAATTTTCAAATACTTCAAAACATATTTTCAAAGATAAAGCTGTTCTAAGGCTCAAATGAGAGCTCTGTTGGCATAGTACCTAAGGCATTTGACTGCTAACCAGAAGGCTGGTGGTTCAAACCCACTAGCCACTACTCAGAAGGAAGACTGGACAATCTACTTCCATAGAGACACCATCTCGGAAACACAGTGAAGGGTCTCTATGAATGAGAATCGACTTGATGGCAGTGAGTTTTTTTTTTTTTTTTTTTTTTACTTACTAATTAAGTCACCTGTTTTAGTGAAATACAGTAAATTCATTATGTTGATTATTTCTACACAGAAAAATTATACATAGTCCTGCAGCTCTTATTAGAGTAAACATTAAAAAGGAAAATATATAAACAGATTACCACAGATAACTAACTGTAAGTATTTTAAGCAATTATAGTAAACGGTGAAGCTGTAAATCTGCTACTTTCAAAAGTCATACATCCGTTATTGTAAAAGTCCCTTGAGCTTGAACTTCTAGACAAATTGGAGTTTATCACATACAAGAAAGATCAAGAGCTGAATCTTCAGTATATAGTGTTAAAGATCTTCTAGCAAAAACATGAACTTTAAAAATGTTTCATACTGTGTGCTCTGCCCAGGAGTGGTTTCTTTAAGTTATACGAATTGCCATGTTTTGAAAGGAAATATAGAAAGCTATTATTCTCACAAACTCCTAGCTCTAAATTGTTTTATATGCTCTTTTCATGGACAGGCCATTAAAGCCTATTAAAATTATTATGAGAAATGGACTAGCTTGGGGATTTCTAAGTAGTGCTTCAAGATTATATATATTCTCCTTTGATGACAAAATTGTGTGAAATACTCTGTCCCACTAACACTAATGGAGATTGAAAAACATTGTCTAACCAAGTTTTTAGCTTAAAAGTAAAATAATTCATGTTTTCAAACAGTTTAACTATTTAAGAAATAAAATTAAAATTACATCAAACCTATGCATATTTTGAGCAAAATATCCTATAATACTTTGGCTAAAATACAGAAATATGTGAGGCAACATCTTTTTTAAATTATGTCCTTTGCATTTAATCATTCTCTTCACAAACATCTGTACATTTTTAAAATAATACTGAGAAAATAAATGTCAATCCATTGAGTGGATTATTATTATTTCTTGACTGTACTGTCAAATTAAATGTTGTGGATCAAAATCAACCTAACGTATAAGGTTTCTGATATGTCCTTTTCTATGATTCCACAATGAAGTAAGTGCCTTTTGGATATTGCATGATTATGCATTTTTGTAATGCATATTAAATCTACTTCTAAAACAATTTTATAAAGCTTATTATAACTTTATGAATTCAACAGTTTATGTAGCCAAAATATTTTCAGTAGGAAAAAAAGAGTAGTGTAAAAGTAGAAAACATGAATAAAGTGGATAAAATAGTGTATGTAAGAAGTCACTAACTTCTAAACAAAAATATGTATAAAACAATGACTTATGACAACTAGAATTTACTAATTTAGAGCTCTTTGATCACTGAAAAAAAACTGAAGGAACAGAATAAAATTGTTCTGAAAGACAGTGAGAAAGCTCAATCCAGCTGTTGTTGTGACAGACCCCTGATCTCTACTATGAAGAATAATTCAGTAAATTTGCTTAGTTTAGGTTTCTCACTTGGGTAAATAAGGTATTAGACTAAAATAGAATTTTCAAAATTGTTTCCATCAGTGTACTAACAGATGTCACTCTTCAAAAATGTGTTCTGTGTTCAAATACTTTTGTGAATAATTGGGTTAAAATAAGCTAAACATATTTTTTTAATGTTATTTGCATTACAAATAAGATTGCCCAATTTAACAAATAAAATTTAACAAATTTAACAAATAAAACTTTTCCTGTTAAATTTGAAGTTCAGATAAGTAACAAATAACTAACTATATATCTTATTATAAGTATCTCTGATATAATATTTGAAATTGTGGTTGTACTAAAACTTATGTTGTTGTTTATCTGACATTCAGATTTAACTGGGAATATATTATTTGGCAAAACTATCAGTACCTATTCCAAGAAGAGGTATAGCTTTTCCCAACCAGAAGCCCATGTCTGCAGGATATTTGATGGGGCTGAATCCCAGAGGATGTCTAATTTGAAGATATCTCTACCACTCATTATGTTTTTTAGCTGAAAAAAATTTCTAGTTGCAGCTAATTTAAGAAAAAGAAAACAACATTATGAGATAACATTGATTCAGTACTTACTCAGTAGATTAACTACATGAATTATTTTGTTTTCTTCATGCAAGGACACTATTATAATTCCTATTTTTCCAGTGGGGGATTTTGAAGCTGCAAGTTGCCTAAATCTCTCAAGCTTGCACAGTTTGTAAGTGAAGGACTTCTTCTATGAGTTGGTATCCACTTGATGACACCCATCAAAAAACAACTACCTCTGTGAAAAACTTCTTGGGTGACACAAACACTTTGTGTTCAACTCCTAACTAAAATGTTAGTGATGAGGTGCTTTAGAAGAAAGAGCCAATAAGATTAAAGTCATTGAAAACTTTATGGAGCACAGCTCTTCTTTGATACACATAAAGTCATCATGAATTGGAATTCACTGAACTAGAAAGGATTTGGTTTGGTTACCACTACTAGAGTCTGATCACTACTACAGACTTCCTCTTTTACTATCTATTTCAATAATTATAAGAAATAAATTCAAATATAAGTATTTTAAAAATATATTTTTCAGTATTTCATTTTAATTTCTATATTATTTTTTTACATTATTGAATTTCTATGAATCTGATCACCTGATAATTGTGTTTTGTTAGCAAATAATGGCAACACTGGCTATGTGAACACTATTTGAAAAATATTTTTAAAAATAGTCAATTCTTCTTTTTAGACTTAAGAGGAAAAACAGACCTTCTAAGTCATCTCAAGATAACATTTCTTTTAAAAAAGGGCACAATATTTTGACTTTAAAACATCTCATATTGATATATATTTAAAGTTGTAAAATACAGAGGCAATAGAATGGATTTTTTAAATTGTGTACCTTGTGGAAGAAAATTGATGTTAAATTGCAAATCTGGAGATCATGAATTTGGGGTTGAGAGGGTTTTACTTTTAATTTCTCCATTTTCCTTTTATGCTGACTGTATATGACATTATTTATTATATATTTTTCCTTTGCAAAAATAAATTACAAATATGCTTTTAAAATTTGTTGTTGATTAGTCATTTCAAACTGCTTTTCAGAAAAGAAAAAAAAAAAGAGCTGATTTATTGTTTTCCTGTATTCTAAATGATTTGGTTTGAATCATCACTTATCAAAAGTAATTGGAGTTCTGGGAGATGTTGCTACAGATATTTTGTAGGTATGAGGATATAATGGTGGATGTGATGGGCATAATAAGAAAGTCTGCAGGCTACTTCTTTAAATTACAAGAAATGAGAAGCCAGAAATTCTTAGCATTACTGAAATAGGACTTTTTATAGCTGAATTATCCTTTAGCCTGCACTCACCATGCATCCGTGGTGGAATTAACATTGCTATCTAGTCACTGCAGAGAATTTGAATTCATATAAATTCAAAAGTTGTGGAAACACTTACCTGACTAATTTTAGTACTTAATGAAATTCAGAAACCAAAGGGAGAAATACACTATAATATTGCTGGTATATTTTGGGACACATTTCCTGTTGTTATAGAGCTTGTAGTAGAAACAGGATTGATATATTATTCAATAAAATAAATGTTTAACAATTAAATAATTTATGCTGATTTTATGATATCATTTGCATACAATTACAGGTAGTCTATGACTTATTGATAGAGTAGCCAGTTAGAAACGTGCAGGGGCTTGAGAAAAGGGAGAAAACCAAAGGAAATCTTTCTATCAGGGAGGCAGGAAGTTTAGAAATAATCACAACCTGGACCACAGAAGAAGAGCAACAGGCTAACAGGGAAGTGCCACCTAGGGCATGCGCACAACTTGGTACAGAGTGTCCTTAAACTGACCTAAGGAACATCAACATAAATTAGCATTGTGGTTTTGATCCCACTAGTGGGCAATCAAGGAGGATTATGGGAAAGTTAAGATGGCTAAACAGGAAAGATCAGCCATATAAAGAAAGAAAGTAAAAACGGATGGGATTGGCAGAGTGAACCAAGGAAGCTCGCCAGCAGGTCCTGCCCAAATCCAGCCCCTAATATTTTAATAATATAAAAAGATTGATGTACAGAACTCCAGGCTGTTCCCACTAGAGGAATAAGTCCCCTCTCCACCCTTTAAGAGTTTACTTTCACTTAATAAACGCTACTGCAAAGTGAGGCATGTGTGTCTGTGAGCGTGTGGTCTCTTGAATTTTCTCCTGATCAAACACAAGATCCTTCTTCAGGGACTCTAGAGTCAGGGACCATTATGACGGGTTCGTTCCTACGACTAACCCATAGGCAGGTTCTGAAGTAAATTGAGTAATTGTCCCTTTTTCTTCTTTTTTTAGTTTTCATTATTATTGTTTTTTATTATCAATATCTTTATAAAGTTGATATTTATCTGTCCTGCTTGAAGCCTATA
>NW_006922820.1:64374-67939 GCF_000298275.1 Orycteropus afer afer | reverse complement strand
TATGTTGCATTTGACTCACAATATTTTCAATTTTTCTTCATGAGATAAAAACATTTTAAAGCAAAGTAAGAAAATAAGTCTATTAAGAAGTAATTGGTTAATAAACCCCAAAAGCCCACTGCCATCAAGTGGGATCTGACTCATAACCACCCCTCCTTGGGTTTCCGAAACAGTATCACTACAGAAGTACATTGCACAACCTTCCTTCTGAGGAGTGGCTGGTGGGTTTGAACCTCCAGTCTTCTAGTTAGCAGTCAAATGCCTTAGACACTATGCCACCAGAGCTCTTAATTTGTTAATAAGATAGTAAAATTATTTAAAACATGGCATTACAAGTGTAGCATATAATTAAGAGATTATTCTCACATAAAAAAGAAGATATTTAGAAACTAAAAGCCACAGCTGTCAAGTAGGTTCCAACTCATAGCTATCTTTTAGAACAGAGTAGAATTACCCTGTAGGGTTTCCAAAGCTATAAACTTATCTTTCCCTGGTGGATTCGAACTACTGACCTTTTGATTAGTAGGCAAATGTTTTCACCACAACACCATCACAGCTTCTTATGTAGCAACTAGCAAGGCATAAATAAATCTAAACTCACTGTCTTCGAATGAATTCCTAGTCACAGAAACTCCAATTGGGTTTTAAAGCCAGTAAATCTTTACAGAAATAGGTTTTCCATCCTTTCTTTCCCAGAGCGGCTGGTGGGTTTGAACCACCAACATTCTGGTTAGCAGCCAAAAACCTTAGGCACTAAACCTAGATAATCCTTCAAGTAGGTCTAGATTCCATTTCTAAAGGTAGCATGTATACTTGAATTATTTTCCAAGATGACTTCTCCTTAACAATGTAAGTAATAAAGATAATAAATATACATACCTATATTTTGATAAGGTATCATTTGTTTACCATTTCTCCTCTGCGAAATTAGAAGACAATTAGTAGTTGAAAGAAATAATTGTCAAAAAATTACACCTAGAAAATTGACAGGGCTTAAGTTGCTCCCTTGTACAAAAATAAACTCTGGCAAGTTTTGTACAATTGGGTGGGCTTCTGTCAAATTATAAAATAAAGATGCTACATGAGAAAAGAGAAGAGAAAAGGGCCTTCCCTGATTTATTTTGTTTTGCTTTAGCATTAATGCAGAATTGAAGTAATAAATAATAGTTTGGGACAGTCCTGTGGTAAAATTCAACATTAATTACATTTTTACAATTAACAGAAATTAATGAAAACACAAATAAGTTAGGTATTTTTTAAGTATAAAGTTTGGAGAAGTTGTAGGGTCTTTAGCAACAAAATTCCAGACTTATGCTGCCATAAGGGGAACTTTTTGCAATCTTTCTGCTCTGCCATCATTGGCTTTCTTAACCCAGACCGAATATGGTTATAGAAATCTAGCACTGGGCCTGAGTTCTAGACAAGAAAAAGGAGACAAAGGTAAAATAAAAGAGAAAGGAGTTCTCTCTTATTTTTTAATACATATTTATTTATTTGTTTGTTCATTTGTTGATTAATTAATTCATTAATTTATAAGAATGTGCTACTCAAGAACTTTCACTTTTTCTCTTTGACTAGATTTCTTTCACATGGCCACATATATCTGCAGGTAATGGGAGAGAAAGTGGATATTTTAATTTTCCAGCCTCATAGTTAAAAGCAAAAAAAAAAAAAAAAAAAAGGAGATGGAGAAGAAATTGTGAATGGTTTTAGTGTAACAAATTCACACTGCTTTCCAAAAGAATATTAACAGGAACAGAGTAAACTTCATATATTTTGGCAGTACTGTTGGTTAATACAATTTTAAAGTAAGAACTGACAACAGATTTTCTGTTTCTCAATTTAAAAATAATAATGGAATAGAAATTTAGCAAGACTCATCTCTAAGAAATATAGAAGAGTGACTGAACCATTCTTAGAATTAAAATTAAGAAAACGATACTGGCTTAATGTTTGTACATATTAGTTTGTGTGTATACAGTTATGGGGTTTAAAAGTATTTCTTTCTGAAAAATGCCTACTCAGTGAACAAATAGTCTGAAAGAACACTTGGAATGGACCATTTACACAATTGATGCATCTTTGTTAGCACTGGTTTCCAATTAAAAGTAGTTGCTCATAGTCACAATTAAAATTAAAAATATTAAAGTCATTATCACTCATGATTATTGACTTAGCTTGCAAACAATATAACTACAACATACTTTTTGATCTCTGTTTATGTAATATGTTTAACATTAACACATGTGAGAAGAAGTTTTAGATTTTATTTGAAAGAAGGAAGATAAACACTTAGCAATCAATACACTCATTCAGTCATTGAGAAAAGGAGTCAGTTCCCACATATATGATAATAAAATGTTATATGATTTGGATTAATTAATGCAATAGGTTAATTGATATAATTAGAATGCTTGTCATGTAATTAGAACTCAAAATATACATTTGCTTTTCTTTTTACTAATATATCATGAAAAGATAGTGGAGAAAAGATGAAAAGAAGTCTATAGAGGAGATAAAGCTTGCATTGGTTTTTAAAGGGCAAGAAGGAATAAGTGGTAGTTAAAAGCTGGATGAATTATTTTTACACATTCTTAACCTTAAATTCCACAGCACTACATGTGGATAATAAGGAGAGCCTCAACACATTTTTGGAAAATTACCAAAAGCAATCTCCTAATGCAAAATTAAAAATTGTGCATGGTTAAATAAGTAGTTATTTTATTAGTAGAGGTTTTCTCTATGTAAAAATGGAAAAAAAAAAAACTGTCCACCATGCCTAAATGGATAGGTCCTTGTAATGCTCAAATGGGATAGCACTTAAGAGTGAGCTTTCTGAAATTCAAAGTGCTGTAAATATGAGCTGTAATGTACAGACCTATGCACGTACACACACACACACACATACAAATTAGGTGTTAGTTTAGCTCAATCATTTCTCCAATTTTTATTTCTTTTCTATGTATATTTTAATATTTATACTATTTATCCTGCAACAAATGCTTCATGTACTTATAGAGCAAAGGAAAGCTTGGCTACTTTTTATATGATTTGGAAACTTTTTTTCCTTGTGATAGAATTAATATTTACCCATAGGACCAAATTAATCTTGAATCATTGCTGACTTTGGAAACAAAAAAGTTAGAGCAGGTTATAAAATGAATTAACCTCCCTGTTCTGAAACTGAAGGTTCTTCGAAGATAAATATTCTATTTCATAAAATATGTGCATTAAAATATTAATGTTCAATTCCTAAGCTCATTCATATTGACAAACAGCAAAGCACAGTTCTTTTTCACCTAGGAATTTCAGTTAATTAAGCACCAGTTGACCCATTTTATGTTTCTGTCATGCTTCACCAATTTCCTCTGTCAATTTGTCATACAGTGATGACTTATATGTTTCTGTAATGCTGGAATCTACACCATCAGGTTTTTAAATACCAACAATGTCACCCATGGTTACTAGGTTTCAGTGAAGTTTCCAAAGACAGAAGAGGAAGGACCTGGCTATCTAAAAATTTTCCAGTGAATGCCTTTTGAATAACAGTGTTATATTATCTGAC
>NW_006922820.1:57768-60774 GCF_000298275.1 Orycteropus afer afer | reverse complement strand
TTTTTGGAGAGAACAATCATTGAGAAAGAAGGGCTGCCTATGCACAGGGAGACAGCTTAGGGGGCAGGAGTCCATGAAGGGATTGACACTGGGAAGAGGTAACTATGGGGAGGCAGTGGGAGGGGAGCTGTTGCATTGCGGTGTACTGTGGTCAATGTCATGAGACAAAGTGTATGTGAACTGCTGTATGGAAAGGAAAATTAAAAAAAAAATGAAATGGAACACATAAAGTTCACAATTCTAAGCATTACTGAGCTGAAATGGACTAGCATTAGCCATTTTGAATCAGGCAATCCTGTGGTCTACTATGTTGGAAATGACAAACTAGAAGAACGGCATCACATTCATTTCAAAATATATTCTGATGTACCATGCTGCCAGTAATAAAATAATATTCATAAGCCCGTAGGAAAGACCAGTAAATACAACTATTATTCAAATTTATCCAACAACCGCAATACCAAAGGTGAAGAAATTGAAGATTTTTACCAATTTCTCCAGTCTGAAAGTGATCAAACATACAAATCAAAATACATTGATAATTACTGGTGATTAGAATGCAAAATTTGGAAACAAAGTTATTGCCTTGCTGAAAGAAATGACGCTGGAGATCACATGATAGAATTTTGCAAAATCAGCAACTTATTCATTGTAAATATATATATATATTTTTTCAACAACATAAATGGCAACTATACATGTAGACTTCACTGGATGGAAAAAATTGAAGCACTATGTCTGTGGAAAGAGATGATGGAGAAGTACATTATCATCAGTCAAAGTAGGACCAGGGGCTGATTGTGGAACAGACCTGGATTGTTCATATGGTTCAGTGGAAGCTGAAGAAATTTAAAACTATTCCACAAGAGCCAAAGTAAAACCTGAATTTAGAGACCATCTCAAGAACAAATTTGACACATTGAACACAAGTGAACAAAGAGCACACAAGTTGTGGAATGACATCAAGGAGATCATATGTGAAGAAAGCAAAAAGTCACTAAAAAGACAGGACAGAATGAAATGGCCAAAATTTATCTGAGAAGAGACTCTAAAACTTGCTCTAGAATGTAGAATAGCTTAAGCAAATGAAAGAAAGGATGACATGAAAGAGATGAGTGGAATATTTCAAAGGGAGGATAAGGAAGACAAAGTAAAGTACTATACTGAAATATATAAGGCCCAGAGTTAGAAAAAAAAAAAAAAAGAAAGGGAAGAGTATGCTTGTGTTTCTCTAGCAGAAAAAAAAAATAAGATAACATTCAAACTTCAAGTTGCAACATTGAAGCTTCCTATAGACAAAATATTGAACTATCCTGGAAGTTTCCAAAGGAGGTGGAAGATATACACAGAATCATTGTACCAAAAATAATTGGTCAGTCAATATTCAGGCATATCAATAGTTAGCATATGATCAAAAATCAATGGAATTAAAAGAAGAATTCCAAGCTACACTGAAGGCATTAGCAAAAAAACAAGGCTCCAGGAATTGGTGAAATACTAACTAAAAAGTTTTAAGAAACAGATGGAACACTGGAAATGCTCAGTCATCTATACTAAGAAATTTGGAAGATAGGAAACTAGCTAGCAGGCTGGAAGAAAAACATTCTAAAGAAAGGTCATAGAGGAAAATGTGGAAATTATCAAACAATATCATTAATATCACAGGCAAGTACAGTTATCTTGAAGATACTGAAAAATGATTACAGTAGTGCATCAACAGGGAACTGTCAGAAATTCAAGCTGGATTCAGAAAAGGGTATGGAATGATATCTAATATTACTGGTATCAGATGGAACTTGGCTGGAAGCAGAGAATACCAGAGGTACATCTATTTGTGCTTTATTGACTATGGTAAGGCATTAGACTGAATGGATCATATCATAGCAAATTAGGTAACTTTATGAAGAATGGGAATTTCAGAACACTCAAATATTCTCCTGTAGAACATGTATATAGACCAAGAGGCAGTTGTTCAAACAGAACAAAGGGATACTGAATGGTTTAAAAGAAGGAAAAGTGTATGTCAGATTTGTATACTTTCATCATACTTATTCAATCTATATGCTTACCAAAAATCTGAGAAAATGGACTATATAAAGAAAAATGTGTCACCACAATTGGGGGAAGACTCATAAACAACCTGAAATATACAAATAACACACTTTTTCTTGAGGAAAGTTAAGAGTATTTGAAGCATGGGTATCAAAAGTTATAGCCTTCAGTATAGATTACAACTCTGCATAAAGAAAATAATAATTCTCACAACTTGACCAATAAGCAACATCATGATAAATGGATAAAAGATTGAAGTTGTCAAAGATTTAATTTTACTTGAATCTACAATCCATGCCCATAAAATAGCACTCAGGAAATTAAAAGACACATTGCATTGGGAAAATCTAAAACACCTGGTAAAATGGTAAAACACCTCTTTAGAAGTCCTTCTTGAGAACTAAGATGCATCCGAGCAAAACATGGTATTTTAAATCACCCAATATGCATGTGACAACTGGACAATGAATAAAGAAGACTGAAGCATAATTGATGCATTTGCATTATAGTATTGGCCAAGAATGATGAATGTACTTCAGACTGCCAGCCAGAATTCTCCTAAAAGTGAGGATGGCAAGACTTCATCTCATAAAATTTAGACATGTTATGAAGAGGAGCCATTTCCTGGAGAACAACATCTGCTTGATGAGGTAGAGCATCAGTGAAAAAAAAGGAAGGCCCTCAATGAATTGGATGACACAGTGGTTGTTACAATGGTCTCAAATATAGCAATAAGTGTGAGGATGACACAGAACTGGGCAGTGTTTCATTCTGTTGTACAAAAGATTATCATGAGTTGAAAATGACTGGATGGCCGCTGTTGTTGTTGTTGTTATGTGCCATCGAGTCGGCCCCGACTCATAGTAACCCCTCCTTGGGTTTCTGAGGCAGTTATCACTACATAAGTAGGATTGCCTAACCTTCCTTCTGAGGAGTGGCTGGTGGGTTTGAACC
>NW_006922820.1:55091-57487 GCF_000298275.1 Orycteropus afer afer | reverse complement strand
TGTTTATTTCATTTTTTAAAACATATTTTGGAGACATGCAGAAATTCTTGCTGGTAATCTATAAAGCATAAGAAGAGAAAGAGAGGAGGGAGATGAGTATGAGAGAGAAAGAGGGACAGAGAGATCCCCAAAGAAATTAACAACTTTCTTATTGCTAATTAAAAGCTCTTTGCTTTCTCTCCACATGGCCAGTGCAGCTGCTTCACATCCTATCACTGCAAAGGAAACACATAAATTCAAAGACAATATCGTGTGTAGCACCTGGTTCTGGGTGCACCTGCTGTGATGAGAGTATATTTCTTACTGTCAGTAAATTAACATTGTCAGAAGCCCAAAAAGATATTTTTTTTCTCCCTCATTCAGCTTCTTTCACTGTCCCTAGTGGTAAAGAATCAGTAGTTTTGCTTCCATTTTCGATACTAAATATATCATATTGTTGTTTGCTTTACTGGTGCAGACACCTGCCTCCTGCTGTAAGTGCTGTGTTCCAGCTCCAAAAGATTTCCCCAGGGCTTCCCATTCAAGTATTGGCTTGTAACTATGGCTTAATATCATGTCAAAATCTCTTAAGGAAGATACAGCCTGTCAAGTCATTTCAGGATTGAACCTTCATCTACTGAGATTCTGAAAGCGTCCTTTGAGTGTTTCAAGCATGAGCAGACAAATAAAAGGCTAACAAGTCATTTGTAAAGATAATAGCTAACAGCATGAATTCTCCTATCCCTTCCCCCTTTCATTAAATGTTGATAAAGGAAAAGAGAACAGACTGCAGGGCCCGTCTTCATTATTAAAAACTGTTCAGAAGAAGCTTATAATGCTACTCTATTAGACATGAAAAGGGAAAAATAACTCCAATACCCTGTGATGGTTTCAAGTATCACTGAAACATGGATGAAAGATGAAATGTCAAAGTTCTGTGAAGGAAATAGTTTTATAAGTCCAAGATAGAAATGCTTCTGCTAAAACGTATTTATGAGTTTTAGAAAACATATTTACTGTATTAGAGAAAATGAGCTAAGTCCAATCTTTATTTCCTGGTGGCTTTAGGGTATGGTTTGAAGAGCAGTAGAAAATTGTTTATAAGAAGACAATAATACCAGGAAATCCTATGTACTTTGCTTTGGGGGTTAGTTGGTTCCATGAGATTGAAGTGATGAAGTTTAAATAACTACATGAATGATAAAGAAGTAAGTTTCCTCTTTGTCATTTGAAAAAAAAAATGTATTAAGGAAAGTTAGAGAATAAAAGTTTGGGGTGTATAATTCAATTTTCTCTCCTTTAACACAGAAGAAAAATATTGTGCTCCTCATAGAAGGAATTCAAAAGTGTTTTGTTGTTGTTGTTGTTTTTATTTTTTTATGCATGTATGTAAAGTATTTTTAAAAATTGATTTCTTATTACTCTCACTCAAAAGAGATCCACTTTTATAGGCGAGGGCCACTGTCTTTAAATTTTGTATTTCCGTAGTTGATTACTTGATTCTGACCAAAAATGACTATATAGAACAGAATACAACTGCCTCATAGGGTTTTCAAGGCTATTATCTTTATAGGAGCATATTGTCACATCCTTCTCCTGTGGAAGAGCTGGTGTGTTTGAACTGCAAACTATTCAATTAGCAGCCAAGTGCTTAATTACTGCATAACCATTGCTCCTATGAAAGCAGTAATGCCTAAGCATAGTAATTAAGAGCATAGTAGAATAGAATTTTGCAAGACCAATGATTCAAACATTGCAAGTACCTTTTCTTCAACAACAAAAATGGTGACTATACATGTGGACTTCTCCAGATGGAACATACAGGTATCAAGTTGACTACATCTGTAGAGAGAGACTATAAAGAAGGTCAATATCATCTGTCAGTATAAGGACATGGGCTGTCTGTGGAACAGACCATCAATTCCTCCTACGCACATTTAAATTAAAGCAGAAGGAAATTAAAACAAGTACATGAGAACCAAAATACAACCTTGGTTATATCACAACTGAATTTAGAGACCAACTATGGTAGTTTAACCACAACTTGGTTGGGCCTGGTTGAGTAGCTGGGCAGCTGGTGGTAGTTATTCCCCATCTTGAGATTGGCAATCATTTCCGTGGTAGGATCTACCACAAGCAGGTGAGTATCTCCTTCAAGGATGTGGTCTGCTTCCCACATATAAGAAGCAGCTTTGGGAATGGTCTCTATCTTATGGGACACTTGAACCCTGCATGTAGCCTTCTCAATGTTCAGCAGCCTGCCATGCTCTGTCAACCTTGGGACTTTAAATGGACTTGAATTAATGGCCTGCCATGTGGTTTGGTAACATCTGGACTCTGTCTTTTTCTTGTCAACCTTGGGCTTGTCAGTCTCAGCAGTAAGCAGCTGTCTGAGTGAATAAAAGCTTCCAACTTCA
>NW_006922820.1:44782-50176 GCF_000298275.1 Orycteropus afer afer | reverse complement strand
CACAAAGAGAACAAAATTCCTCACAACTGCATCAATAAGCAACATCATGATAAATGGAACAGATACTGAAGTTGTCAAGGATTTCATTTTACTTTGGTCAACAGCACCCATAGACACAACAGTGAATACACCAAATGACATACTGCATTGGGCAAATCTGCTGCAAAAGACCTCTTCATAGTGTTAAATAGCAAAGATGTCACTTTGAAGACTAATGTGTGCTGACCCAAGCCATGCTATTTTCAATAGGCTCATATGCATATGAGAGCTAGAAAATGAATAAGGAAGACCACAGAATTGATATATTTAAATCATGGTGTTGGTGAATATTATTGAATATATCATGGACTGCAAGAATGAACAGATCTGTCCTGGACGAGGTATAGCACGAATGATCCTTAGAAGCAATGATAGGGTACTTTGGTCATGTTGCAGGGAGGGACTCTTCCGGTTTGGTAGAGGATCAATGAAAAAGAGGAAGACCTTAAACAAGATGTATTGAGACAGTGGCTGTAATAATGGGCTTGAGCATTGCAACAATTGTGAGGATGGCATAGGATTGGGTAGTGTTTCATTCTGTCATTAATAGGGTAGCTAAGAGTATGAAACAGACTTAACTGCTCCTAACAAATTAACAATAGAGTACACACAAAATTTCATAAAACAAACAAACAAACAAACAAAATTCTTGCCTGGAAGCATAGGAGTGGCAAGAAGTTCTGCATAAAACGAAACAACTTGTTCATGGATGAAAATTAGTGTTTCATATTAGGATAACAAGTTTAACCGGTAAAATAGAAGGCCACCAGAAAGGGGGACACCCTCAACTTGATGGACTGGCATAATAACCACAATAATGGACTAAAATAGTGAAGATGGTGCAGGACCAAGTAATATTATGCTCTTTTATACTTGGGGTCCCCTTCACTCAGAGTTGACTAGTTGGAAACTAACAATAGCAACAACAATAACAATCAAGCTTCCCAAATTTAAGCATCTATAAAAAAAATGTGAAGATTTAAGTCTAGGAACATTGATTATATATTTACCCTATAAAATCAATTTCTCCCTTTTTTTGGTTATTATTTTCTGTTTTGGTTTAATACATAATTACTTTAAGCAAAAAAAAAAAAATGCAGTAATGGCCTTCTTTATAACATTGAGAAATTTTATTTAGCACTTGGGAAGAGAGGCAGAACCAGTTTCAAGTTTCCAGCTGTAATGTGACAACTTATCCTTATAGAGCAATTGTCTCTGCCATTTTGGGAAGTATTCTAGATCTAGAACTGTAGAGTTAAGTTGGTGGTTTGTTCTATTCAGTGGTGATTCTATGTATGCACCCCAAATCCCATTTTGGTGTTAATCTTTTAAAATTTTAATATAACACAGTGCTGTGCTATAAACATTTGCATTTGAAATGAAACACAATTGTGAGAAGTAACTATAGAGAATATTGATAATTTTGAGAATAATTTAGAATAAGAAAAAAATGAATAAATAAAATATTGTTTCCTCTCAGTGAGAAAAGAGAGATCTCTAAAAAATCTTTTTCTTCTTCTCTGATCTGATAATAGTTACACTAAAAACTGATTTTTTAAATATCTAGCTGAAATTATATAGCTTTAATTATTATTATTGTTTTTAGGTGCCATCAATTCAGCTCCAACCCATAGTGACCCTATGTACAACAGAACGGCACACTACCTGGTACCGTGCTGTCCTTACAATCCTTGCTATGTTTGAGCCTCTAATTACAGCCACTGTGTCAATTCATCTTATTGAATGCCTTTCCCTTTTTTGCAGACCCTCTATTTTGTTAAGAGATTTACAAGGACACTTCCTGGAATAAGGGAGGGCAGTACAGAGAGTCAAAGATCATGTAAGACTGGCAGGGTGCCCCTTTTTGTGTACTTCAGCACAAAAACTGCCTGTTGCCTTAAGACAATGTGGTTTTTGGCTCTCTCTCTTTGGCTCTCTCTTTCTCTCTCTGTCTCCCTGTCTCTTTTTCTCTTTCTCCTGACCATCCAGCCTGCTGGCTCTGAACTCCCTGTGAGTCCTAATAAATTAATGTTACAGAGCATGGCTCTGGATCGTTTCTTCCTCCTCTTGGCCTGTACTCACTGAAGAGCCTTCTTCTCACTTAACACAGTTTCTCAAGTGACATCCCTCCTTGTTATAGTCAGCTAGTCATCCTACTGACTACCAATATGTTTCTTGTGGTTTTGGTCCATTTTTTTTAGTGGCTATCTCACTTTGATTTGGCCAAGACTATTGCCATCACACACTAGGATCATAGGTTGAAATCCCTGAGTCTCTGCTTGCTTAAGGCCAGTTTGCTTTCCATAGTGAGTTAACTTCCACTCTGAATCAGAAGTCTGAATAATTTGTTGAGCCCTTTAGTATTTGGCTTATTTTATTTGCCATGGGTATAAAGTCTCCAAGGACTTTTTGGTTATCTGATCAAATTTGTGTTCATTTTCCTTTGTGAGAGTTTGACAAAACATCAATTTGCCCCTAACCATCGTCTGCCTAACTACTATGTGTAGTGCTATTTCTCTGTAACAAGCTCATGGAAAGTAGAACAGAGACATGAGACTTCTAAACTTGTGTTCTGAACTAACCTCAGAAGTAATGAGTTCAGAAGTTCTCAGAATAGTACCTTTTAGACAACTTTACCTTTGATTTTCTTATCAAAAACTGAACTTCTTCAATCCTGGAAATGTGAAATTTGCTTTGGGAAGGATCTCCTCTCCCTACATGTGCTTCACAGGAGATTACTATCTGACCCAAAATACACACAAGGGATAATTCTACTTTTGACTGACCATCAGCAATTTTTCATGAGTTAATCAATGAATAAACTTTATTTGCCTTCTGGAATTGACTCAGCAGCAACTAACACAGACCATAACCACTTGGAGGAACTCTAGTCTTTGCAAACTTATTAATGTGCTTATCTTTCCAAATGGTCTTATTTTGCCAAGGATACTTTTAAAACATAGTGTTCACTTTAGGAATTTTTGACACAGACGAGTTTTTTTTTTTTTTTTTCACTTTGCTGGGGTGGGGAGGGAGAAATTTCCAAGAGGAAATTTTGTGTCTTATTTATGTGAAACAGAGATCCCTTTGTTCAATATAAGAACATTCCTCCTTCCTTTTCAGATTCAGGCATTAATAAGAACGAGCATTTTAATCATATACTCTTGACAGAATTGTCAAGGACCAAGTTATTGATTAAACTGGCTGTGTCTGTTTAAATTGATAAACACATGGAAGCATAGAAGCTTTCTACCCTCACAGATAAGGAAAAATAGTTTGGCTTTTACATTTCTTAAGTGTTTGGTTCTTTCTAACTTCTGTCTCTCTCTTTCCTATCTATTCTTCCCCTTTCTATCTTTTTCTCCTCTCCTGAGAAAATTTAATGATTGATTAATAAAACCAAAAGCATTCCCAGTGTACTGTTATGAATTATACATTTTAAAATACTAGTGATATTTTTAACATTGGTTCATCCTCAAATTTGCTCAGGATAACTAATTGAATAAACAGTGTATGATTATGATTAATCCGCACTATAACCTAAGAATATGGTATAGCTAGACAGACAGACAGACAGACAGATAGATAGATAGATAGATAGATAGATATTTCTTTTTTACAACTACCTCCAAAGGCAACTGGGCAAACCCAAAAGATTACAGGGTTTGAACACACTTTTCTTTTGGGTTTGTCTAATTCCTTTTGGAGGTTGTTATAAAATTGAAAGCCAAGGAGTTGAATTACTGGCATGTTATTGTTAGGTGCTGTCATCTCCGACTCATAGCGACCCTATGCACAGCAGAAAGAAACACTACCTGGTCTCATGCCAGCTCCATGGTCACTGCTATACTTGAGTCCTTCGCCTCAGTAACAGTATCAATTCATCTCCTTGAGAGCCTTCCCCTCTTTCATCCACCCTGCACTTTACCAAGCATGATATGCTCCTCCAGAGAATGGTCCCTTCTGACAACACAACCAAAATAGGTGAGAGGAAGACTGGCCACTCTCCCCCACAAGGAGCATTCTGGCTGCACCTCCTCCAGGACAGATCTGTTAGTTCTTTTAGCAGTCCGTGGTACTTTCAGCATTCTTCGCCAGCACCACAACTCACAAGCATCAACTCTTCTTCAGTCTTCCTTATTCATTGCCCAGCTCTCATATGCATATGAGGTGATTGAAAATACCATGGCTTGTGTCAGGTGCACCTTAGTCCTCAAGGAAATATCTTTGCTTTTCAGCACTTGAAAGAGGTCCTTTGCTGCTGATTTGCCCAGTGCCATATGTTGCTGGATGTCTTGGCTGCTGCTTCCATTGGTGTCGACTGTAGACTGAAGTAATGTGAAGTCTTTCACAACTTCAATCTTTTCTCTCCATTTATCGTGTTGCTGCTTATAGGTCCATTTGTGAGGATTTTTCTTTTCTTTGTATTGAGATGTAATCCATACTGCAGACTGTATTTTTCAATCTTCATCAGCAAGTACTTCAAGTCATCCTCACTTTCAGCAAGCAAAATTTTGTCATCAGCATATTGCAGGTTGTTAATGATTCGTCCTCCAATATTGATGCCATGTTCTTCTTCATACAGTCCAGCTTCTCAGATTATTTGCTCAGGGTATAGATAGAATAAGTATGGTTAAAGGATACAACCCTGACACACTCCCTTCTTGATTTTAAACCATACATTGTCCTCTTGTTCTGTTTGAATGACAGCCTCTTGTTCAATGTACAGGTTCCTCATGAGTACAATTAAGTGTTCTGGAATTCCTATTTTTCTCAATGTTACCCATAATTTTTTATGATCTGCACAATGAAATGCTTTTGAATAGTGAATAGAATACAAGTAAACATCTTTCCGGTATTCTTTGCTTTGAGCAAAGATCCATCTGACAGCAGCAAAGATATCCCTTGTTCCACATCCTCTTCTAAATCCAGCTTGCATTTCTGGAAGTTCTCTGTCAGTATACTGCTGCAACCATTTTTTAATTATCTTCAGTAAGATTTAAATTGCATGCAATATTAATAATATTGTCTGATAATCTCAACATTCTGTGGGATCACCCTTCTTTGGAATGGGTAAAAATATCGATCTCTTCCTGTCAGTTGGCCATGTAGCTATCTTCCAAATCTCTTGGCATAGCTAAGTGAGTACCTTCTGTGGGCCATCTGTTGGTTGAAACATCTCAATGAGTGTTCCATCAATTTCTGGAGCCCTTTTCTTCATCTATTTCCTCAGTGCAGCTTCGACTTCTTCCCTCAATAACATTGGTTCTTGATCATACATCATCTTCTGAAATGTATGAAGATCGACCAGTTCTTTTTGATACAGTGACTCTGTATTCCTTCCATCTTCTTTTG
>NW_006922820.1:43343-44502 GCF_000298275.1 Orycteropus afer afer | reverse complement strand
TTCTGACATCCATTTTGGTAATTTCTTCCTTTCTCATCTTTTTAATGAGCTCTTTCTCTCTTCGTGGATGATGTTCTATATGTCATCTCACAATTTTTCTGTTTTTCAGTCATTGATGTTCATTGCATCAAATCTATTCTTTAAAAATAAAACCAAACTCACTGCTGTCAAGTTGAATCCAACTCATAGTCACCCCTCCTTGAGCTTCCAAGGCAGTATCACTGTGGAAGTTGATGGTCCCTAAATTCAGGAAGGATATATTTAAGGTCATATTTTGGCTCTTGTGGACTTGTTTTAATTGTTTTCATCTTCAAGTTGAACTTTCATGTGAGTAGTTGATCATCTGTTCCATAATCAGCTCCTGGCCTTGTTTTGACCAAAGATATTGAGCTTTTCCATCGTCACTTGCCACAGATGTAGTCAATCTGATTCCTGTGTACTCCATCTGGTGAAGTCCACAACTACAGCCATCATTTGTGTTGTTGAAGAAAGGTATTTGCAATGAATAAGTCATTGGTCTTGTAAAATTCTATCATGCAATCTCCAGTGTTATTTCTGTCACCAAGCTAAATTTTCCAACTCCCAGTGATTCTTCTTTTTTTCCAACCTTAACATTCCAGTCACCGGTGATAATCAACACATCTTGATTGCATGTTCGGTCAATTTCAGACTGCAGAATTTGATAAAAATCTTCAGTTTCCTCATCTGTGGCTTTGGTGGTTGGTGCATAAATTTGAATAATAGTAATGTTAACTGATCTTCCTTGTAGGCATATGGATATTACCCTATCCGTGACAGCATTGTACTTCAGGACAGATCTTGAAACATCCTTTGTGCTGATGCATGCCACGCCATTCCTCTTCAAATTGTCATTCACAACATAGTAGATCGTATTTTTGTCTGATTCAAAATGGCCAAAACTGGTCCATTTCAGCTCACTAATGCCTAGGATATCAATCTTTGTGTATTCTATTTCATTTTTGATAATTTATAATTTTCCTAGATTTATGTTTGTATATTCCATGCTCTGATTATTAATGGATGTTTCCAGCTGTTTCTTCCCATTCTGAATCATGCCACATCAGCAAATGGAGGTCCCAAAAGATTTACTTTATCTATATCATTAAGGTTGTTTCTATTCTGATGAGGCAACTCTTTC
>NW_006922820.1:38733-42588 GCF_000298275.1 Orycteropus afer afer | reverse complement strand
ATAAGAACTTTTAGGAATAATTACACCATTGTTGTTGTTGTTGTTATGTGCTGTCGAGTCGCACCTGACTCTTAGCGGCCCCTCCTTGGGTTTCCCAGGCAGTATCACTATGGAAGTAGATTGCCCCATCTTCCTTCGGAATTACATCATTATAATATGTTAATTAAAAAATAATTAGTTACAATACAGTTGATAAAATCATCAGACACTGTAGGAGTCAGTTGGGTTGCTATTATTATTGTTAAGAGTTGTTGAGTTGATACACTCACAGGGGACACATGTGATGGAGTAGAACTTCCTGATAGAGTTTTCTAAGCTGTCATTTTCTCAGAAGCAGATCACCAGTATTTCTTCCTTGGAGCTGTTGAACCGCTAACCTTTAAGTTAATAATTGAGTGCTCCACCAGTGGTCCTTGTCACTTGGTCATTAAAAATTGCCTAATATGGAAACATTAATGGTGCAGAAAATCTTACAACAGATTCCTAGAACAAACAAGATTTTCTTATCTTATTAGAAATTATTCCTGATTCAAGGTTGAGAGGGGGATTTCCAAGTTAGGAAACTTATCTATTTGAAAAGTTAATGCTACAAAACCATGGAACTCCTAGCTCTAAAGTTCATAAAATTGTACAGGCTATGATTCAAAACAGATACGATGATACATTCTCAAGGTGGAACATCTGCTGCCATATGAAATAAAACCAACAATACAAATAAAAAACAAATGCAACTGTGCATTTCTACAGGAATCCTTAAGATTTCTAAAAAGATCCAAAATATAATTTAATATGTTTTTAAAATCTGTGGCCTCTTCAGAATAGGATTTTTCTGTTGGTGTACATTGGGCACATTACTGATTTATTTGTCTCAACATTATATTTTGTCATAATGTCTGTTTAAACAAAAATCATTATTAAGCCAATAATAGAAATTAATTGATGCTTATTTATCATACAGTTTATAAATCAGGAAAACATTTCAGCTAGAAAATAATGTTTCAAACACAAGAGGTCTTTCACAGAATTTTATGTTTAATTTTATCACTGATGATAGTACATTGTCATTGAAATTGTGCCATAACAATATTTTTATAACAAATTACCCTAAAACAAAGTTTCTAGTCTGACTTTGGAATTTGTTTGTCAAAACTGACCACATATAGATAATTCATCCAAAAGGCTATGGTGAACAATTTTTACAAATTGGTCTAGGATATTATTTGATCTAAAGAGACTTGGTGGCACAGTGGTTAAAGCATTAAGTTACTAACTGTAAGATCAGCAGATTCAAACCCATTAGCCACTCTGCTGGAGAAAGATGTGGCAATCTGCTTCTGCAAAAGATTTACAGTCTTGGAAACCCTATTGAGTGGTTCTACTCTGTCATACAGGGTCACTATGAGTTGGAATTGGCTTGATGGTGAATTTAGGAACACTAGTTTCTGCAAGATCCAACTACATGTACCCAAGAAATCAGGTTTTAAAGAGAATTTAAACTATTTCTCCCATCTCTCTTAGTATATGTCTATGTTACATGTTCAAATGTGTGGTCTCCACAGCCTGACATGCTGCTGTCATAGTAGTCATGCTTGATGATTCCACAGCTCATCTTACCACAAACTATGCCTGAAATAGATCTGACTTTAGACAAACTGTAGACAAAATTTTCAGAACAACATTCTGATCAATGGAATAATGGTAAATGATGTGCATCCTGAAAAAAGAGTAAGAGACCTACAATATTGAGTGTCAACAATGGCAGCCTTAACCATCTTAACTATGGGTCAGAAATTAACCAATGACACTTAACAACAAATGGTATCATTAGGTGGTGTTGAAAGGTTCCAACTCATAACACCCCTATGAATAATAAGACAAAACACCGCCCAGTCTTGTGCCATCCTCAACATCATAACAACAATAGCAATATAATTTTATGCATAAATATAGACATATAATACTTATGTGAGAAAAATATGTTACCAAAAAATTTGAAAAAATTTGGACTCACTGAGATTTTCACAAATTTTGAATTTGGGTTATACTCTTGGATCTCACAAAGTTGATAAGAGGACCATCCATATATCCAGTGCCTTTAATTTTTTCTAGAATTAATATACGAAGATCAATCTTTATGAAGTTCAATATTCCGTCTACAAAGTTATCTCTTTAAACCATCCCTTTCTATGCTCTCTGTGACTTGTTATGAATATGAATTGTTAAACAACAAGAAATGAGTGTTTCATTGAATATCTCTTTACTACAGGTAGGAAGCATGGAAGTAGCATTTTGCTCAATTAATTCACATTTTTTCTACTTTGAATTTCTGTTGCAATTGTTTTCCTCTTATTCATCCATGAATATGAATTGCTTCTTTTCTTCTGGATTAGTGGTTTCTATTATTTGATTTTTAAATTTAAGATGAATGACATTAAACTATTTTTTGTGTCTATGAAGAAGTAGGTTCAGATACAAATAATATTTGTAAAGATCCGAGGTTTTAAAGCACACTGGGGAAGTGAAGATAGTTATTTTATTTTTCATAAGTTCTTACTCCCTATGATTTTATTTTAATAATATTACCAAAATTTAGGTAGTATATCTACTACATTTAAGGAGTTCTGGTAGCACAGTGCCTCAGGCATTTGACTGCTAACCCAAAGATTGGCTGTCCAAACCCACCAGCCACTCGAAGGAAGATGAGGCAGTCTACTTACATGAAAGTATATGGAAACCGAGTGGGGGGTCACTATGAGTTGTAATCTACTCTATGGAAGTGGGTTTGTATCTATTTAATGTTCATAAAGAGAATGGGAGGAAGCAGCCCTTTGTCGAAGCTCAAGGGCTATGGTTTTCCCTGTTGATCCCCCTATAAATGTTCCTAGACATCAGGAACAAACCTGTATCTCCTTCCCCCTGGTGTATGGAAAGTAGCAGGGCTAAAGTTACAAATTCTATATGGTGCAGAGTGATCTAACTGTACCCCTTCCTTGAGTGGTAAGATGAAAAAATCTGCATTACCCCCATACAGTAAGTCTCACAGCTCTTGGAGTATAAAATCCTAGAGGGGGGAGGAAGGACTTCCTGGTTCTTTACCCATGGTGCAATGGGGGAACATGTACAGAAGGGTATCTCTCTTTTTCCAGACAGCTCTGGAGCCAGGGGAACCAGCTCACCATGAAACTTATTCTCCTGATGCTTGTTGTTTATTTTCTGTGAATAATTGTATGACTCATTTCTCAATACTTTGTGAGAGTCTTGTGTGTGTGGATTCATCAGACTAGTTGGATGTAAGCACCCATAAGGGAGGTTGATGGTACTGGTTAAAGTAGTCTTGTGATTGCTTGGGATCTCTGAGGTAATCTGCATGTATCTTGCAGGGAACTTGACAAGAAACAATTAATTTACTAAGGATGGAAGGTCTTATTATGGAGTAGGTAATACACAAATGCTAATGTTCCACAAATACCCTTAGTAAAGTGCTGAGATTTAAATACACATTTTCTAAGCTTCAGTCTGTTCTTTTTATTTTATATTTTTCAATATTTAGTTTATATTTTTGAAACTTGTTTGACTGCTTCTTGGGTGAATGGTCACTGAACAAAAGAAGGACAAGTTTCAGTTAAGACTTAAATCTGGTACTAACTCATGTCACGTATATGTAACAATGTATGATATATATTTTCTTACTCCCTGTATCTGTCACTAGTAGGTTGTGAACTTATGTTTTGGATTCTATTGGCATATTAATTGTTGCCTGAATGGTAAGAAAAGATAGTGTATTCTGTAATACATAGGTATGTATGCCTGTCTGTATGCATGTACATTTCTAAAACTGATTTACATTGACTTTTC
>NW_006922820.1:36511-37980 GCF_000298275.1 Orycteropus afer afer | reverse complement strand
CTCAAAAGCTGTCCTCAGAAAAAAGGATGGAGAGACTTTGTCTTGCTTATTTTAGACATGTCATCAAGGGGGACCAATTACAGAAAATTAACATCATACTTAAAAGCAGAGGGTCAGTGAAAATGACAATCTCAAGGAAACACTCCATAAGACAGATTGACACAACAACCACAACAATGTACTCAAACATACCAATGATCATAGGGATGGCACAAAACTAGACAATGCTTTGTTTTGCTATAGACAAGGTCATTATGAGTCAAAGCCCACTCAATAGCAACTAACAACAAAAACAAGCAAAAAGAAGAATACAGAAAAAAAGGGAGCTGAGGATAAACCACATCTATTTTGTAAAAGATTTTCCTGACTTTCTTGACTCCAAGGTGCTGTTTTAAATTGAGAATTATTCCAAATTTCCTGAAGATTTTATTTCATTTAATAGAAGGCTGCTCATTCTTCTTTTCTATTTCTCTCTCAAAACTGTTGATTTTTTCTCCTCAAAGTATCTTTTTGTCTTCCTCTTCTTCCTATTACTGAAGTCTCCTCAGGCCACTACCTAATATTTTCATACAGTTCCCAAAATTTCGGTAGTGATACATAAGGGACTATTTTCATCTTCCATTAAATTCCAATAATCCAAATATAAAGAACTCAGTGCAAACCAATCCACTTATTATAATACTCTAGTGCTATTTACTAGCATGAATATTGGATAGAATTTAGTTGTTTAAATATTTTACTGACAATATGTATTTTGTTTCACTTATAATATACGTATTAATAAAAGTTCTACAAATACATTGAAATATATTTCTCATATTTGATCGCCTAAAAAGATGAGCTTTCTAAATTATCTAAACCAAAACAAATTTACAGTTATTGATATTATGTTTGTTCTTAATTTTCTTTCCAATGAAGTCTGTCACCAGAAAATATTTATATTGCATTTTTCGGTAGTAATCCAATAATAATTATATGTACATAGTATCCTGTAGCATTGATTCCTCATTTACATTCTGTACATAAGAGAACCTGTATATAAACTATATCTATTTTAAAGAAATATATGGCATCCGTTTTACTTTGTAAAGACCATACAGTTTTACTTATTATTATTTTTTTTTTTTTAATTTTATCTCATCTCATCCCTTAATAAGAGTAATTTTCTCATTTTCAGTTTTTTTGGCATAAATTGTGATTATGTATGACTTTAGGTCTCTTTGTCATTGATGAAATGTATGCAATTCAAAACAATTCATTATGTTTCAGTAAGAAGTACTTTCACTAATATTCACAAAGGGCTTAAGAAGTAAAATAAGATGGCTGCTGATTTCTCTGAGTTTTATTTTTAAAATTCAATAATAATTTATTTTATTAAGTTTCAATTGGATTTCCACTATTCTAAAGATTATTAGTTGAGTGATAAAAGATAATGAACAAAGAACTAAAAACAATTATTTAGAGGAAAT
>NW_006922820.1:33728-35011 GCF_000298275.1 Orycteropus afer afer | reverse complement strand
TTGAACCGCCAGCCGTCTGGTTAGCAGGCAAGTGTCTTAGCCAGTATGCTACCAGAGCTCCCTAAAAATAGCCACTAAAAATGAGACCTTTTCAGTAATTCCCTAATTATGATTGTGTTAGTAATGCCAAAAAGGTTATGATAACTTTAAAAGAAAAATCAGGGAGCTTATACAACAGTCATTTCAACATCCTTTTTGCGGGTGTATTTTATGGTTGAATTCCTTTATTGCAACTATCCATTATAAATCTCTAGAGTAAAGGCCAAATTGCCTTTTATGTCTCTCAGGCAAAAACACAATAGAATCCTTCAACAGACAAATAGAAGAGTGATTTAAATATATATATATATCTTACAGAGGCAGAGAGAAATTATTTTTACTTTTTAATTCTACTTTCTCATAGTTAATCCTGTTATTAAAATATAGTGCATTCACAGATGAACAAATACTTATTATGCTATGTATTCTATGAAATAGGCTTACTTGTTTTCCTTATCATGAAGCAATTGGATTCTACAGGCTATGGAAACTGAAGCTGTGAAATTTTTATTTTTCTGATTTATTGCAAAATGTACAATGCTTTTCTATTGTCTATGATGCTGCGTCTAAATTCTTTTGCCTAATTTTCCTGAAAGCTAATAACCAGTTTGTTTTCGGTCTATATGATATTATACAATACTTTTCCCCTATACTGTAACTTAGACCAACAGTGTGTCACTATCCCTTAAAGCTGATATGCTTATTTTTATCTCTAAAGTCAAATAAAATTTATAGACAAGGTTCCAGCTGTTAAGGAATTTATAAGCTAATGTAGGCATTTAGCTACTAAACAAGTAAACACACAAGGAAGACAATTTCAGATATTGACAAATGCCATGAAGAAAATTAAGTGGTTGATGTGATAAAAAGGAAATAAATAAGTAAATGTGGGGTAAAATTGGTGAAGGCTATTTTTAACCATGGTTTGGTTTTAACTTGAATTACCATGACAGCTGTAGGCATAGGGTAAAAGAGGTGAACACATTTTAGATATACTTGTAAGTTATGAGTAACAAAATTACTGACATATTCCAAGAGATGAAAGAGTGAAAGAGAGGAAGCCTAGATATATGAGTTGATACATGGTCAATGGTTTTGTCATCCAATGAGAAAGGAAAGACAAGGAGTATTATAGGCTGTGGATAGGGATTTAACCAGACACTGGAGATTAAAGGAAGATCTGCTCTTGAAAATCATGTTTTTGGATCCATACACATTATATTTATAATAATAACATTTTACTA
>NW_006922820.1:31748-33108 GCF_000298275.1 Orycteropus afer afer | reverse complement strand
AGGCTGCTCTGAGGGGAAAAGACCTAATGTTATAGCCAATAAAATGCTATGTGGCAATTCTACTCTGTCACATGAAGACACTCTGAGTCAAAATCAATTTGATGGAACCTAACAATGACTGCTAACCAGAAGGCTGGCAGTTCAAACCCACCAACCACTCCTCGGAAGGAAGATGAGGCAATCTACTTCCATAGTGATACTGCCTTGGAAACCCAAGGAGGGGTCGCTATGAATCAGGTCTGACTCGACGGCACATAACAACAACATCAACAACAATGATAGTAATATAGTCAGTGTAACAGACATTGTAAGATTTTGTTGAAAACGAGGAGCCATCAATAGACAATGAATTCTAAGGAAAACTAAATACAAACATGAACACTGTAAGAAAAAAAAAAAATATTTTAAGAAGGAAGAAGTTATGAACTGTATCAATTCTGCTGTGAGATCCAATAAGGTAGAATCAGAAAAGGACTTATTATCTTCCCACTTTCTTGCTTAGAATGAACTTCTTCTGCATATGTAACAATTCAAATGATTCCTCCTTGAAGATATAGAAATAATAGAAATCTACATTTCTAGTATTGACCACTTCGGGATAATAAGAGGAAAGTGTATGGCAGCTGGATAAGAACATACCATGTGCTTCACTTTAAAAATTTATTGAGGAAACACAGCTCTTATTGGGTCAGAAATGAAACAGCATTTTTATGTTTTTATATAAATATGTAGAAAAAAAATCAAGATAAAGTTTTCCAATGTTTTTTCTTACACTATGAGTTTGGGTCATTTACATAAGATGCAGATACACAAAAATCAATTAATGAGGCCTTAACTTTTAAGTTAATTATCACTATGATAGTTTGTTTATGGAAACTTTGGTAATTAATTGAATTGCCTACAACAAACATTCTAACAAATTGAACTTCTATTAACAATCATATTGTGAGTAAATTCAATTACCATTAACAACTATGTAAAGGAAGTTTTTCAGTAGTGAGAACCTCAAGGCTATGATTACATGTCATAGACAATAAAACAAAACTTTAGTAGTTTAAAAGGAGAAAAATAAACTTTATTTTTAGCACTGTGGTGGGAATACTCCTCTGAAAAATCTCATAAGTTACTCTAGGAAACACTGCAGAAAAGAAATTTGAAAAGCAAAAGAAAACAAAATTTAAAAAACAAAACAAACAAACAAAAAACACTACACTTCAAGTTGTAAGAAATTAAAGTAATAATAGCTTAAGGACTAAAACAGGAAAGAAATAGTAAGAAGAATTGTCATATGACGATAATAGCATGTTTATTCTAGAAACGTAAACTAATTTCAGCAACCAAGAGACTTAAATTTTATAGC
>NW_006922820.1:28102-31098 GCF_000298275.1 Orycteropus afer afer | reverse complement strand
GCAGGACCAGGCGAGTTTCCTTCTGTTGTGCATAGGGTCGCTATGAGCCAAAGACAACTAGACAGCACCTAACAACAACAACAACAACATGTGTTTCACAGGACTTTCTTTGAGAAAAACTAAAGTTTTCTATGAATAAACACATACACATAGGCCAGATCTTCACATGGAGTTTGTGATTTAAAGTTAATTTAAACTTCACTTTCTTTTAAAATGGGAGAATATGGCCATGAGCACCCAACTTAAGCTCAACAGGATCCCAAGTCAGCAGTCATCCCTGGTAATTGGTAGAATACAGTGAAACTTAATCTAATTTAAAAACACAAAAGGAAATAAGCCACAATGAGTTTTACCCATTGCCATGAAGTTGATTCCAATTCATAGCAACCCTACAGAACAGAGTAGAATTTCCCCATAGCGTTTCCAAAACTGTAATATTTACGTAAGCAGAGTGCCACATCTTTCTCCCATGGATTTTCTGTAGGATTTGAACCTTTTAGTTAGCAATTGAGTGCCTACTCACTGCACCACAAGGTCTCCTACCATATGAATTAAAGCCAGAAAAATCAGCAATCTGATTATTTATATTCTCTAATAATTTTGATATTGAAAATAAAAAGACCCAGAATAAAATTGTTTGAAATATTTTAAAAAAAACATGGAAAAATAAACAAGGGGAGATCAATTTACAAAGGTTCCAAGGTTACTTGGAAAAAGATCTGAATAGAAATTTTATTCATAAGGAATGAATTTATTAAAATTACAATAAATAAATATTGTAGACATGAGATTAGAAACTGTCAAATAGGGATTAGTAAAATGGGAAGTAGATTTTAAGAAATTATGATATAAAGTGAAAAAAATCAAGGTTATAATAAGACCAAATAACACAGAACTAATAACTCTTCCATACCTAGAGCTAGAAAGAATGCAGAAGAGTAAATATTTCAGAAAAAAAGGCTGAACAGTTTTTCAGAAATGAAACACATGAATTCACAAGACATATAAAATATAAAGACTTCTGTAGATATATAATTATAGTGAAGCTTCATTGCATTTCAGAAAAAAAGAAGTTCTTAGCAAAAGTCAGATAGATAAAACAAAACAAAAACAAAACAGAAAAAAAATGACCTACAAATTAATAACAACTTAACTATGAACAGAATGCTCATTAGTTATAATGGAAGCCAAAAAATAGAACAATAGTACCTTAAAATTGCTAAAAGAAAACAATAGTCACTCTTTAATTACTTAAAAAAACTAATGTCTCATGTTTGGAGGCAAAATAAAAACATTTGTGATTTATATGCAGAGAGAGAGAAAGTCATATTAATTGACATTCACTAATTTTTAAAAGATGTGTTTTCAGAACAAAAAACCCTGAAATTTTGACGTAAAAGAAAAATTTTGAGAAAATAAATGGAGAAATACATAGCAAATTCTAAACAGTCACTATCTGTATAATATGAACATGATTATAACAATGTCTTTGGTTACAGAGAGAAAGGTATACAAAATGGACAAGAACAGCATATAATGGAGTTATAAGTGTTATCCACATTTGTATTTCCAGGGAAGGATTAAAATATTAATTGATTTTAGACTTTGTTAAGCATGCAAAATAAAATTAAAATTAAATTACTAAGATGAAAAATTAAGAGTAATTGAAATCAATAGAGAGAAACAGTAGAATATTAAAAATAAAGAACAATATAAGAATCAGAAATTAAGAAGACAAATAATAGTACAAAAAGAAATCATAAATCAAGAGAACAGAAATGAGTAAAAACTTAACAGTAATTATAAATAAATTGGCAAAATATCTATGTAAAGATATTTAACAACCATAAAAGCCAGCCCTTTGCATTTTTAAAGGGACATAATTAGAAGAAAAATATCCATCCAGAATTGCTGAAAGTAGAAAGAATGAGAAATATATGTCAGTGAAATATTTTTCAAATAGTACAATAGAATTGACTTCAAAATAATTTGTTATTAGGAAAATGGATGACCTTCAAAAAACTAATTTATCAGTATACTAAAATAGTAGTGTTTCTGAATTTTTATCTACCTTATTAAATAGTCTCAAAATGTGTCAAATTAAGGGTGATGGAACTACAGCCAGACATATTCAAATTAACAATTAATGTAATTTCAATACACCTTTCAAAATTATCAATAGATAAAAGGTAAAATATTATATTATATGTTAAAATATAAATTCTTCTTAAATTCATTATTTATTTAAAAAATTGATAGTGTTTAGCTATTAATCAAATTGTACATTTCAATGAATTGATGTCATAAAATTCACATCTTCTGAATACAAGAAAATTAATAAATATTTATCAAAGACATTTTTTCTTTCCCAAAATTAAGAATAGTACTCAACCATAAGAGAAATGTAGTCCTGCACCTGGGACAACATGTATGACCCTTGAAAACATTATGCTGAGTGAAATAAATCAATTCAAAATGGGCTTTTTGCATGGTTTTGTATGCAAATACATACAGAGATCAGAGTTCAACAGTGGTTACCAGCGATAGGATGGATGGGGAAAGAGGAAAATCTATCTACCTTAGCACTAAGTTTATTATATGGGGATGGAAGATACTGCAATACATATTGGTGATAATTGTTCAATGTGATTTGTGTAATTGGCTTTGTCTAATTGTGTAAGTGACAAATTTTGAATGTGTAAGTGGCAAATATGTTATCTATATATTTTATGATAAATCATAAATTTAAATGAAGTGAAAAAAAAAAAAAAATCCAAACTTACTGCCATCAAGTTGATTCTGACTAATAGAGAACTCCTTTTGGTTTCCGAGGCAGTAAATATTAGGGAAGTAGATTGCCCAGTCTTCCTTCTGGGGAATGGCTAGTGGGTTTGAACAACTAACATTTTGGTTAGTAGTCAAATGCCTTAGGCACTATGCCACCAGAGTTTCTTATATATTTAAATACCTCATAGTTATTAGAAGAAAGGACAATG
>NW_006922820.1:25107-26052 GCF_000298275.1 Orycteropus afer afer | reverse complement strand
TATCCATAGGTATGCTACTAACAGCTTAAAACTTTTATACAGTAATGACTGTAACCTTAGTTTTTTAATGTCAAAAAGGAATTTCTTTTTATAATTTTTTAGTTTGTCTCTTTCCTCCTTAATGCATAGGTTTAGCAATTCCTTTTGTTTAAAATTACCAAAGCTACCTTTTCTTTCCTTATTTTTCTTTGGTTAATAATTGTCTGTTACCTGCCCCCCCCCAACACACACACACACCTTCTTTCAGTCTTTGGATGGTGTGTGTGTGTATGTGCATGTATGCATGTGCTTATGTGCATTTTTGAGAAGTCACATATTTTAGAAATTAGTTCTGTGGAGATCAGTAGAGAAGGCAAAATACAAAGATATTTAAATATCAACATAGTGGCAATAAAACAAGGGAATACTTTATGGTTTAAAATCAGGAAAGGTGCGCATCTGTTTTGTATCCTGTTTTGTGAAAGGATACAAACATTCAACATTCAATCTGTATGTTGAGCAAATAATCCAAGAAACTGGACTATATGAAGATGAATGAAGCATCAGGACTGGGAAGACTCATTAATAATCTGTGATAGGCAAATAAAAAGCCTTGCTTGCTGAAAGGGAAGATGACTTAAAGTATTTACTGATGAATATCAAAGAATACAGTTTTCAGTATGGATTACACCTCAACATAAAGAAAACAAAAAAACAAAAACCTTATAACTAGACCAGTAACCAACCTGATAATAAATGGAGAAAAAATTGAAGCTGTCAGGGATCGTTCAAACAGAACAAAGGGACACTACATGGTTTAAAATCAAGAAGGGAGTGTGTCAAGGTTGTGTTCTTTCTCCACACTTATTCAATCTATATGCTGAGCAAATAATCTGAGAAGCTGGACTATATGCAGAAAAATGTGGCATCAGTATTGGAGGAAGAATCATTAACAACCTGAGATAT
>NW_006922820.1:20313-24481 GCF_000298275.1 Orycteropus afer afer | reverse complement strand
GAAAGAGGGGGAGGCCATCAACGAGATGGATTGACATGGTGGCAGCAATGATGGGCTCAAGTATAGCAGGGATTGTGGGGCTGGCGCGGGATCGGGCAGTGTTTTGTTCTGCTGTGCATGGGGTTGCTACGAGTCGGAAATGACTCGACGGCACTTAACAACAACAAACAACACTATAGTGGCAATAAGTGATAGTTTTAAAGACTAAAATACTATAATATAAACAAGTATAAGAAGTGTAATTTTAATGAAACCACTCTATTGCAGCATAAATATGAAAATCATCCTAGTTTTTTACTGAGATCCTCTCATGAAATTATCATTACATATTTTTTTAATAAAAATCTGAATTTGTGTGTAGCACAATAGAAATGGCTGATTCCTTGTTTATCAGTTTGGGGTTTTCTTACCTGGTGATTTCTGTTTAACTAGAGGAAATAGATATATTCTGGGCTAGATGATGTTGAGACAAAGATAGGTTTCCTTTTTTTTAGTCATTAAACAAAATGGGAGCATAAGCATTGCATATCAGCCTTAGGACAAACCTTCTGTTATTTTACCATAAAAAAAAAAAAAAAAAAGTCTTCTAAATAACTGAAGTATAAACTATTCTATACCTTCTTCAAAAATACCAGAAAATTACTTATAATATATCATGTTTTATCTAAATATTCTAGAGTTATGAGATTATAATGATACTAAACTGAAATCAAGTTTTATTTGTGTGCTTTTCCTTTTTTAAGTTACATAAAATTGTTGCACATAAATTTTCAAGGAAAGACTTCATAATCTAATCTTGGACATACAATCATTCTTAAAATGAATTGAATTGTAGTCCCTCTAAGTACCACTAAATAAATGAAGGGCCTATAAATTTTTCAAGAATCCGACAGAGTCTGATCACAAAATACATTTTGTGATTTGTATTGTTTAAGTTTTTTAATTCTCACTAAATTAAATAGAAACATTAAATACTGCTTTGCCAAATAGCTCTCACCAATTGAAAATTTAGAAAAAAAAATTGTATTCTGTGAACTAGAATTGTTTCAAAGAGAGTATGCTAGTTAATAATTAATAAATATTATGTTATTTTGAGGAATAAAAATAGAGAGTACTACAGTAAAATCATGTGTGCCTAAACATTAAGCATTGGTGAAAATAATAAGGTAATACAATAGATTAAAATTATGGGTATTCTTTATTCTGAGTATTACATACTATAATTTCTCAACATACCTAGAGTGGGTTTAGAGATTTATTTTTCTATTCTCTCAGCTGATGGTTTATTTTTATAGTGCTTACAAAAAAAAATCACCTTTCTTACTTTGAAGTCAATTTCAGGATGTTTAGACTGAAAATGAAGAATGAAATTTAAAAATTTACTACCTATTGTTATTTCTGTTAGGTGTCATAGAGTTGTTCATGACTCAGAGAACCTATGTACAACAGAAGACATTACCTAGTCCTGTGCCATCCTCACAATCATTGCTATGATTGAGCACATTGTTGTAGTCATCATGCCAATCCATCTCATTGAGGGTGTTCCTGTTTTTCAATGATGCCCTGCTTTACAGGGAGCTATGGTGACATAGTGCCTAAGGCATTTGCCTGCAAACCCACCAGTCACTCCTCTGAAGGAAGATTGGGCAATCTATTTCCATAGTGATACTGCCTCAGAAACCAAAGGTGTGGTCTCTATGAGTTGGATCCAACTCGAAGATAGTGAGTTTGTTTTTTTTGGTTCTACTTAACCAAGCTTGACACGCTTCCCCAGGGATTTGTCCCTCTTGAAAATATACCCAAAATATGAAAGGAGAAGTCTTGCCATTCTTCTTAGCAACATTTGGGCTGTAATTTATCCAAGACAGATGTTTTTCTGGCCATCCATGGTACATCCATTATTCTTCCAAAATAACATAATTAAAAAGTGTCAATTATTTTTTGTTGTCCTTATTAACTGTCTACCTTTTTCATGCATGTGAAGCTATTGAAAATATCTGAACTTGGATCAGGTGTATTTTACTCTTCAAAGTGACATCTTTGCTCTTTAACATTTTAAAGAGGTCTGATGCAGCAGATTCGACCAAAACACATCATTTGATTTCTTGACTGCTGCTTCCATGAGTGTTGATTGTGGACTCAAGTAAAATGAAATCCTTTAAAACTTCAATATTTTCTCCATTTATCATGATGTTGATTACTGGTCCACTTGTGAGGATTTTCATTTTATGTTGAGGTGTAATCCACACTGAAGGCTCTACTCTTTTATCTTCATCAGTAAGTCCTTCAATTCTTCTTTACTTACAGCAAGCAATGTTATGTCATCTGCATAATACAGGGTCTTAATAAATCTTCCTCTAATCCTGACGTCACATTCTTCTTTGTATATTCCAGCTTCTCACATTATTTGCTCAGCATACAGATTGAATAATTATGGTAAAAGGATACTCCCAGATGCATACCTTTCCTGATTTAAAACTACTCAGTATCCTCTTGTTCTACTGGAAGTCTGCCTCTTGATGTATGTTCAGAATCCTCATGAGCATAATAAAGTGTTCTTAGATACCTGATCCCCATTCTTTATAATTGTGATAATTGGAGCTATGTGTCAACTTAGCAGGATCACAATTCTGTGTAGTTTAAGCAATTGTGATGTGGGTTGTTCCAATGATGGGATCAGATGTATATGTTTTGAGAAGCCAATCCACTGAAAGGGAGTTTCCAGAGGGTTGTTGTCTGCTTCCACTATATTTATAAACATGATGGGAAAAGAGACACTCTTCTAAGGATTGGGATTCTGCCTACAACTGTCCGTGAGGGAACAATACACCATTTGGCCTGGAGATCTTGGATTCATCATTTGTTGGAGTCAAAGCCAGTATACAGTCTGCCAACCTTGAGCTCCTCAGTCACTGCAGCTGCGTGAGTCAGAAAAAGCCTCCGGCTTGATGTTTGATCCAAGAACTTTGTACTTGCTAGCTTCTGTAAGTGTGTGAGCCATTTTCCTATGATAAAAATTCTCTTTCTCTATATATATGTTTTACTGGTTTTGTTTCTATAGAGAACCCAGTCTAACACAATAATGTTATCCATAATTTGTTATGATCTACATAGTCTAACGTCTTTGCATAGTCAATAAAACATAGGTAAACTTTTTTCTGGCATTTTCTTCTTTCAGCCACGATCCATCTGATATCAGCAAAAATATTCTTCTTTCTATGTCCTCTTCTTAATCCAGCTTGAGCTTCTGGAAGTTCCACATCTAACTATAAATTCACTATAAGTCAGAATTGACTCCACTCGAGAAGTTTATTTATTTATTTTTAAACCTTCATTCCATATACAGTCTGTGCATTCATCTTCTTTTTCTTTTGTTTTTGTTTTGTAAATTGTAGGAATACATTCATGAACTAAAATGTGTTAAATGAAGTATTGTCATTTTTTAAATTTAATGACTGAGGATAATATTAGAATGGAAACACCTAGTAAAATATGACTTCCTTTAGTACAGGACATAAAATGGAGAGTTTGAACTAAATCATTAAATTACAATAGATAACAAACAAATAAAAAGAAGTTTTTTCAAATAATATTTTAGGAACTGATTTCACTAATCTAAAATGTCCTCATCATATGAGCAATTAAAATGTTTGAAAACTGAATATACATAAAGGACATGAGACAAGATTTCCTTAAAAAAGTACTCTACATTGATTTGGGATGTTAGGTTCTTGATACAATATCAAAGCTAGTAACAAAGGTTTCAACAGGATGGTTTAGAGTCTCTGATATGTGTCTCCAAGATTTATGGGAATTGGTGTCTGATTTCAACCTTGAAAAACTAAAAGCAGATCTGGTTCTATTTTCTGTTTTGGAGAGATTCTTCTATAGTAGGATCAGCCAATACCAGAGAGTTCTGGGCAAAATGATTCTTTGTATAGAGACACACACAAAGGAGAGCTGCACTGAAGTTACTTATAGTTATCTGGTAGGGCAAACAGGATGGCAATGTGACCACTAGAAAGTTTATATGCAGTAACAAACCAAATCCACTGCCATTTAGTTGGATCTGACTCATAGGGATCCCTCCTTGGGTTTCCGAGGCAGTATTACTACAGAAGTAGATTGCCCAAACTTCCTTCTGAGGAGTGGCTGGTGGGTTTGAACT
>NW_006922820.1:13578-18158 GCF_000298275.1 Orycteropus afer afer | reverse complement strand
GTATAAAATATTTAAAATCTTTAAATGTCTGCCAAGCTTAGAGATTCAGAACGTACCCATGGCCATACTCAAGCAAGACATTTCCTAGTAGAATTTCCGTTCTCTTTTTCACTAACATTTTTATGTCATATGAATTATAAATTCTAATTGGAAATATGAAGGAGGAGGGTGAGAAACACAAAACAGTAATGATCTAAAAGTTTGACTACTCCTTCCCAGCAATATACCACAGTATCAGAAGGAATACATAGTTGTGATTACAGTAGGAAGTATTGGTTACTACATGGTTCTTGATGGCTTAGAAGAGTGACTTGAGGCTGTATTTATGATTTAAAGCAACTAAACACATTTTAGTTAAGAAACAATGAGCAGAAAAGAATGGATTTGTCTTAATCTATGAGTAGAAATAGTTAATATTTCCTCTCTATGAATTTGACCAAACATGTAGTCAAGATGCATTGAGAATTATCAGTGATTGGAATGTGAAAGTTGAAAGTTAAGAAATAGCACTGAGAGTTGGAAAATATAGCGTTGGTGAAAGAAATGACACCAGAGACTGCATGAGAGAATTTTGTAAGACCAATAACTTATTTGTTGAAAATACCTTTCTTAAACAACATAAACAACAGCTATATACATGACAGAATACACAGGAATTAACTTGACTATATTTGTGGAAAGAGACAATGAAGATCTCAACATCATCAGTCAAAACAAGACCATGGGCCAACTACAGAAGAGACCATCAACTGCTCATATGTAATTTCAAGTTTCAGCTACAGATATTTAAAACAAGTGCACAAAAGCCAAAATATGACCTAGATTATATCCCACCTGAATTTATAGAACATCTGTAGAATAGATTTGATGCACTGAGCACCAATGACTGAAGAAAACCTGATGAGATGTGGAATGACATCAAGAATGTAATACATGAAGAAAGCAAAAGTCATTTAAAAGGCAGAAAAGGAACAAAAGACCAAAATGGATGTCAGAAGACACTCTGTCTCACTCTTGAATGGAGAGTAGCTAAAGTGAATGGAAGAAATGATGAAATAATACAACTAAATTAAAGACTTAAAAGGGCAGTCCAACAAGACAAAGTAAAATATTATAAAGAAATGGGCAAACACCTGGAATTAGAAAACCAAAAATGAAGAACATTGTAGACTGACAGAACTGAAGAAAAAAATCAATCCTTGAGTTACAATATTAAAGGATTATATTGGCACAATATTGAAATATATACAGGAAGCATCAAAAGAAAATGAAAGAAAACACAGAGTCACTCTACCAAAAAGAATTGGTCAGCATTCAACCATTTCAAGAAGTAGCATATGATCAAGAACCAACATTATTGAAGGAAGCAGTTCAAGCAGCACTGAAGGAATTGATGAAAAATAAGGCACTAGGATTTGATGGAATACCCATTGAGATTGTTCAACAAAAGGATACCATGCTGGAGGTGCTTACACAATCATGACAAGAAATTTGGAACACAGTTATCTGTCCAACCGACTGGAAGAGATCCATATTTTGCCCATTCTATAGAAAGGTGATCCAAGAGAATACAGAAATTATCAAACCATATCATTAATACACATAAGTAAAATTTTGCTTAAGATAATTAAAAAATGGGTGCAGAATTAGATTGACAGGGAAATTCCAGAAATTTAAGCTGCATTTAGAAGAGGGTATGGAGCGAGAGAGATCATTGTCGTTGTCAAATGGATCCTGGCTGAAAACATAGAGTATCAGATGCTTTATGTTTTATTGACTATGCAAAGGCATTTGACTGTGTGGATCATAAGAAATTCTGGATAATATTGTAAAGAATGGGAAATTCAGAACACCTTATTGTTCTTGTGAAGAACCTACATAAAAAAGAAGTCATTGTTCAAACAAAACAAGGGATTATTGCAGGGTTTAAAATTTGGAAAGGTGCGCATCAGAGTTGCATCCTTTCAATATAGTTATTCCGTCTCTATTCTGAGTAAATAGGAACATGGTGGACTATATGTAGAATTTAGCATCAAGATTGGAGAAGGACTCATTAAGAACTTTCAATATTCAGATGACACAAATTTGCTTGCTAAAAGTGAAGAAGACTCGAACCACTTATTGATTAAGGTCAAAGACTACAACCTCAGTATGGACTACACCTCAAAGTAAAGTAAACAAAAATTCTCAGAAGTGGACTAATGAGTGGCATCACGATAAATGGAGAAAAGATTGAAGTTGTCAAAGATTTCATTTTACCCGAATTCACAATCAATGCTCATGAAAGCACAAGTCAAGAAATCAGACAATGTATTGTACTGGGAAAATCTGATACAGAAAATGTCTTTAAAGTGTTAAAGAGGACAGATTTCACTTTGAAGATTAAGTATGTCTGATCAAGCCATAGTATTTTCCATAGCCTCATATACATGTGAAAGCTAGAATGAATAAGGAAGACAGAAGAAGAATTAATGCATTTGAATTGTAGTGTTGGCAAAGAATACTGAAAATACTAAGGATTGCCAGAACAAAAAACTCTGTGTTGGAGGAAGTACAGCTCGAATACTCCTTAGAAGCAAGAATGACAAGACTGCATCTCACTTAGTTTTGTCATGTTTTCAGAAGGGATCAGTCCCTAGAGAAAGATATAATACTTGGTAAATCAGAGAGTCAATGAAAAAGTTAAGACCCTCAATGAAATAATTTGACACAGTGGCTGCAATGATGGGTTCAAGCATAACAAAGTTTGTGAGGATGGTTCAAGACCAAGCAAAGTTAGTTCCACTATGAGGTGGAACTGACTTGACTGTATCTAACTACAACAATAACTCAATTTATTTCAAAAAGACAGTATAGAAAAAAAAATGTACAAAAAATGTTTTTAATAGTATACTTTGAGCCTTTCTTGTTTAATTTTGTGTATATATATGTGTGTGTGTGTGTATTCATTTTTTATATAATATGAAAATGCTTAATGACGCAGGTAAACTGGAATCATTAACTACAACTAATGGCTCTAAAGTTGGGAGCTCTGGTGGTGTAGTGCCTATGGCATTTGACTGGTAACCAGAAGGCTGGAGATTCAAATCCACCAGCCACTCCTTGGAAGGGAGGTTGGGCAATCTACTTCCCTAATGATACCACCTTGGAAACCCAAGGAGGAGTCACTATGAGTCAGATCTGACTCTATGGCAGTGAGTATTACTATTTTTTTAATGGCTCCAAATACCTAAATGTATATTTTTTCTGCAGTTATTAATGCACAGTCAATTTTTGTCTTTCCACCCAAATAAGCCCAACTACTACAAAATTTTGTGTAGCTCTTTTGACAATATTTCATCTTTTATAACTAAAGTAAGCTTTTCTCATTGAAGAGTAATTGTCACTAGATTTTGAAGCTGGAGAAATATAAATGTGTATAAAACATTGTTTATCTTTCAAAACATTATTTTCTGGAGTAGAATTGGGAAAAAGAAAAGTTTCATTTGGAGGGAATTTCCATCAGGAGGAAAAAAAAAAAAAAAACTTGAGTATAAAAAAGGTTTCTCTTTCTCTATCTCTAGATATAAATCAAATCTACCCAAGAGAACATTTGTTTATGCTAATACCATGATAAATTAAAGTTTACCATAAGGAATTTCCCACAGATTCTCAAATACCTTACATCAATCATCACAGAGCATTCAAACTTTCTACTGATACTTTTCACATCTCCTAACAAATAATAGGAGCACTGGTGGCACAGTGCCTAAGGCATTTGACTGCTAACCAGAAGGCTGGAGATTCAAACCCACCAACCACTCTGTGGAAGGAGGACTGGGAAATCTATTTCTGTAAAGATTTACCACTTGAGAAATCCAAGGTGGGTAGCTATGAAATTAGGACAAGAAATAAGGAGGGAGATATGGTTTAATTTTGTATAATTCTATCTCTTACATTTAACAAATATTGTATCAAGACATAAGCATGAGGGTAGGTTGACTACCTAAAATTATACCCACTAACTGTGGACCTATGATCAAGATTCTGGCCTTACAGTTTCTGGAACATGTAATATCTCTTACAAATTTAGGGAATTTACACTGGTTATTTCTAAGTCTAGAATGTTTTTCCACACATATTTCAGTGTCTTGTTCTTTTGTGGCCTCTGCTCAAATTTTCCTTCTTTATGAAAATCTTCCTTAAACAGCTTTAAAAAAAAAGAAAGAAAAATATTAGCAATCGCTATCACTATCTAACCCCTTGCTCTGCTTTAAATCCCCAAAGTTACCTTGAAAATTCATTGCATATATATTTATTTTCATTTTCTTTCTTCCCTACTAGATTTTAAGTTCTATGAGAGAAGAGATTTTGTCTTAATATCCAAATCCTATTTGCCTAAAATAGCTTGGTACATAGTTAGATACTCAATAATAATCTATTAAGGAAATGAATGAATGGACTCTCTCCAAAAGTCATGTTTTTTTTTTTTTTTTTCTAAACAATTTGGTGAGGATATTCAAAGTTAAGTTTCTATTTCTATAGCTATTTACAGATAATATTTCTCTAAAAATAAAATTCTGTTCCATAAAACTCAAAAG
>NW_006922820.1:10445-13478 GCF_000298275.1 Orycteropus afer afer | reverse complement strand
TTTTTTTTTTTTTTTTTCTAAACAATTTGGTCAGGTTACTCAAAATTATGTTTTTATATCTATAGCTATTTACAGTTCATAATTCTGTAAAAATAAAATTCTGTTCCATAAAACTCAAAAGGAGTTAATCATATACAATTATAGGAGGGGGAGTTTTGAGCACACTATGGACTTGATGACAAGGCTTAATCTTGGGTATGGAGATGGAATCCATTTAATTTTTTCCACTTGTTATGTTGGAAAATGGAATACTAAAAGGAAAATATGTCTTGACAAAATTATTTTAATTTTTTTCTCTTAATTTGGAGAAACAAATAAGCAAGTACATTACTTTGAAAAGAAGCACAAAGATGTATATAAAATATATAGCTTACTTTCTAAGTTTAAAATTGAAGGTCTGAAAATTTTGATGACACTCTTGTTAGCATCCATTTACGTTGGTGGTCCTGGGGACATGATGGTTAAGCTCTTGGTTGTTAATGGGAAATTCAGTGGTTTGAACTCCCCAGCTGTTCCCATAAAGATTATAGCCTTGGGAACTCTATGAGGTGGTTCTACTGTGTCATAAAGGGTTGCTATGAGTCAGTTGGCCTGATGACACATTACAGTAACACGATGTTTAAGAAAAGTGAGGACTTTGCTGTTTTATATTCATAGGAGGAACTTGGAAGTAAACTTATTAGGGAAAGTATTCTAAAAACTCCACTTACCTCTTTTTAATCAAAATTATTTGATTTTCAAATGTTTATTTTAGTACTTTTAAAAACTTTAAACCACTATAGCTTTATAAGCAGTCTTAGCTTGTGAAGTCCTGGGTGAGGTGAGGTGGAGAATAATGATAACTTCCTTGTTAAGAAAGTTGCACATGCTTTGTCTAAGTATTCATCAGTTTAATTTGTTCCTATACCACCAAAGCCCTAAGTAAGTACACAAGCATGGCAAAATTTCTGGAAAATTAATTTTGCATTAAAGATTCAACACAACATACTATGAATGCTATGAGTTCAACTGATTATGGAAAATTGCCTTCTTTCGATGAAATAATCTGCATCTAGATTTTGTCACCATGGTAAAAGCAGCTTCCTCCAAGTATGTTTTACAAGAAAGTTGGTACTTTGGAAATAATGTACACTTCTCTTCAGAGGAAAAAAATTGAAAACATATTTTGAAAAATATTTTTCTTTCAAAAGAGAAACTGCTGCTCAAAATTTCTTAAAATATACTCAATGACTTTTAAATTTCCTTTTTCAGTAGTTAGTGTGAAAGAAAAAATTAGTTTCATATATACTCTATAGGAAAGTAAAGAAATTAGATTAAGATCTAAATCTGTAATAAGTGAATTAAAAATATCCATTATTATGCTGAAAGAAATAAATCAATCACAGAAGAACAAATATTATATGAATCCACTATTGTAAGAAGTCAAAGAAAGGTTTATGTATAGAAGGAAACTTTCTTTTGGTTACCAGGGATGGGAGGGTGGTGGAGGGAAAACTATGAGATAGGTAAGAGACAAATATTGATTTGGGTGAAGAGAAAGGAAACATACCAAAGTGAGTGACTAGCACAATACTAAGGAAAAAGAAGGTATGCAGAGGTGCACAAGAGGTACATAAAACAAAGGTAAACACTTACATACACAATACTGTATTATAAGTAACAACAACAACAACAAAAAAAAAAATTAAGGGGGTGCATAAATACACAAGATAAACGAACAGGTATGTCTAGGTAAAAGTGAGTATACCAATGACCATATATAAGTGTGGGAGCTCTGGTGGCATAGTGCCTAAGGTATTTAACTGCTAACCAGAAGGTTGGCAGTTCAAACACAACAGCCACTCCTCAGAAGCAAAGTTGGGCAATCTACTTCTGTAGTGATACTGCCTCAGATACCCAAAGAGGGGTCACTATGGGTCTGAGATGACTCTACAGCATGTAACAATACAACAACAACAACAACATATATAAGCGTGGCAAATATATGTATATTTGCTTTAAGAATGAACATATATGTAATAGAGCTAATGGGGAAAAATTATATTAACTTTTTAGCCACAGGCAAACACCTTGTGGATGTGAGTTGCTAGGCTCATGGACTCCAGACTGTGACCTTGGAGGACACCAGGCTCAATTGGCATAACATACTACACAAAAATGTTGTTGCAAATCCTACTTCGGGGAATAGCGACTGGGGCCTTGAAAGCTTGCAAGTGACTATCTAAGATGCAACAATTGATCTCTCCTTGTCAGGAGCAAAGGAGAAGAAAGAAAACAAAAAATGTGTAGAAACAATTATTCCAAGGGACTGGCGAACTGTACAAACCTTAGCCTACATGTACCTGGACCAGAAGAACTAGATGAAGCCTGGCTACCACTGTCAACTACTCAGATATCCTGGACAGAGTAGGGGAAAAATGTGGAACAAAATTCAAAATCATAAAAAAACAAAAAAAAAGACCAGTGAAACCTCCAGACTACGGCTCCTTGTCACTATTCAGGCCTGGAATTGAACTCATTCCCATGGCTTCTAGCCAAACAACAGATAGGCATATAAGATGAGCATTTACAATAGGTAGATACACTCCTTAGAACAATCAAGCATGGGAGATCAGAAAGGAAGCATTTACAAAGGACAGAGCTCAGGGGTCAGGAAAGCATAAGGAAGAAGGACACAGAGAAAAGATAACTACAGGGAGGAGCTGGGAAGAAAGTTGTTACATTATGAGGACTGTAATCAATGTCATGAAACAAATGTGTATGAACTGTTAAATTGGAAATGAATTTGCTCTGGGACTTTACGCCCAAATCATAATAAAAGTAATTATATGTATAACAACGTGGATTGATACAGTGGCTACAAGGAAGAGCTCAGGTACAGCAAGGATTGTGAGGCTGGCACAGGACTGGGCAGTGTTTCGTTCTGTTGTACATAGGGTCACTATGAACTGGAGCTGACCAGACAGCACTTAACAACAATGTGTGTGTGTGTGTGTGTATTTGGAAGTAACAATGAATTTTTTTTTCCTTCAT
>NW_006922820.1:8840-10026 GCF_000298275.1 Orycteropus afer afer | reverse complement strand
TTCTTTGGTCTCATGGATACATAGACTGAGGATTACATGGTCTACCAGTCCATTGGACTAATTATTCCCATCTGTCTTTAGTTTTTTTCATTCTTCTTTGGTCTGGATGAGGAGAGACCCATCATTGCTTCAAGATGGCCACTTGCAAGCTTTTAAGACTGCAGTCACTACTTACCAAAGTAGGATGTAGAAAAATCGTTTTGTGTAGTATATTATGCCAATTGAACTTGATGTCCTCTGTAACCATGGTCCCAAGCTCAAAGTTTCAACTACTCGCTCCCTCAGGGTAGCTAGCTGTGGCCAAGAAGCTACCACAACCTTGCCCCTTGTCAGCCCTACTATACACCTGGACATACTTATAGCACATATACATGTAGAAACACTGTCTTTTAACCCTATACATGATCATGGTTACACTCTCCCCTGCCTAGACATACCTGATCATTCAGAACAATAAGTTATTGAGAAATTAAAAAAATCGTTGATTAAACTGAACAATAAAATCTAAGAAGTAAGTATGGTTATATCTTATACTTTTTACAAAATATAAATGTTTCCTATAATACAAAATCATTTTGTTAATAAGTTTAGGAATTATTGTTATTATTTTGAAACCATCTGGCAACTTAAGTAGACAACTTCTGCCTTGGCCATGGACACATAGAGAGAGAAACTGCTCCTTTGTGAAAAATTTGCTTGCTGTGCCTCTGCTCCTTGCATTAAAATGAGGACCATGAGTCATTCTGAGAGTTAAACCTGAGTGAACAATCAATCTACAAGTAATATTTTAGACCTTATTTTTAGACACCCTGCAGCTTACAAAAGTAGTACAAACAAAAGGCAATATGGTAAATAGTCTGGCTTTATAGTCTGACAGACTTAGATTTGAATATTGTCTCTGCCTTTAAATGACTTTGAGACTTTAGAATTTATTTAACTTTGGAGGCCCTCCTTTCTTATAATAGGCATGCAGTAAAACTGGTTGTTAGTATTAGCCCTACCCTCAATAAATGTACAGTAATTAGAAGACTGGAATGTGATTATTTATACAAATGGAGGAAAAAAAGAAAAAAAATGCACATAAAAGCAGTGATTATAAAAAAACAAAAACAAATCCACTGTCATCAAGTTGATTCCAATATATAGCAACCCTAAAGAGCAGAGGTTAAGAGTATAGCCAAGAAGC
>NW_006922820.1:6730-8175 GCF_000298275.1 Orycteropus afer afer | reverse complement strand
CCATTTCAGCTCACTAATGCCAAGGATATCAATCTTTATGTGTTCCATTTCATTTTTGACAACTTCTATTTTTCCTAGATTCATACTTCATACATTCCATGTTCCGATGATTAATGGATGTCTGCAGCTGCTTCTATTCAATTTGAGTGGTGCCACATCAGCAAATGAAGGTCTCAAAAGCTTTACCTTATCCATAGGTGTAAAGCTGGGTTTACTCAAATGATGCAGCTCTTTCCCAGTCATATTTTCAGAGCCTTCTAACCTAACCGTACTATTCATAAAGATGTGCAGTAATGTATCAGTGTTTCTTTGCTATTCATAAGGTTTTCCCTGGCCAATTATTTGAGAAATGGATGGCCTCCTCCTTCTTCCTAGTCTGTTTCAGTCTGTAATCTGGGCTGTTATCTGTGCACCATGTGCATCCCGCTGGGTTAGAAACCTCAGTGGCTCAGCCTGAAAACTCACATCAACATGTCACCATGGTATGACAAACTGACAGACAGGTTTGTCTCCCTGTTGGAAACCTCTCATAAGGCCCTTGCCTGGGTCCCTGCGGCTGACTCCTCCTCTGTCCAGATTCCTAGGCCTTTTAATCCCTTTTGTCCTGGTCTCCTGCCCTGCTGCTTTGGACGTGCCTGACTTCCTTTCCTCACCTGGATCCCTGCAGCTGACTGGTCCTCTGTCCAAGTTCCTGACTTTTTTATTCCCTTTCTCCCACTTTCCTGCCCTGCTGCTTTGGGTGTGCCTGAGTTCCCTCTCCTTACCTGGATCCCTGCAGCTGACTGCATCCTATAATTTTATTTTATAATACTTTTCATAATTTGTAGTTTTATAATTGTGCAATTATGTGCTTAATGCCTATATTTCCCACTAAAATGTAAGCTCCATTAATGCATGACTGTTTTACTCACCATTACACAAAATGAGAAAATTTCAATTCTGTGCAAGAGGCAACTTATCTTTCACTTTTGTGAAATATCTCTCTACATGCTACCGAACAATTGGTTTTTAGTAACTTGAGTTATCATATTTCTATAATTTTAGCTATTTCTTGTTTTGGAGAAAGATAAATGTTGCAAAAAACATTTAGTGTGTCACTTAATCCCTGCTTACTATATAGTATGGAATACGTCATGTTCATAGTTGACCAATATGACGTTAGATGAGAAATTTAGAAGATCAATGTCCCTTGTACCAATCAGGAAAGGCTTGATTATTATAACAAACTATACTATAATCTCAGAGATTGAATATATCAAGTTTATCACTTGTGCTTCATGTTTGAGATGGGTCATTTAGGAGCTCTATTTCCCATAAATTTTCACCACAACTTTATGAGGATGCCATTTTAATAAGCTCTCCAGTATTTGCAATAGTAAGCAAAAATAAAATAATATAAAATAAAGAGATAGAGAAAAAGTGGAGAATCACAGCCTAGTTTTTAT
>NW_006922820.1:1370-6515 GCF_000298275.1 Orycteropus afer afer | reverse complement strand
TGCCCCATCTTTCTTCCACAAAGCAGCTGATGGATTTGAACCACCAACATTTTTGGTTAGCAGCAAATGCCTTAACCACTACACCACCAGAGTTCCCCCCTATAAAGATCATAGCCAAAGAAACCAATGGAGCAGTTCTACTCTGTTATGTAGGGTCACTATGAGACAGGATTCAACTCAGCAGCACTTAACAACAGTAACATAAGTGGCAAATGTCACTTGTGTTCAATTCTCATTGGTCAAAGCAAATAGAACAGCCAAAAATAACTCAAGAATGCAGAAATTGCAACCCTATCATTCTTGGAATGAAGGGAAAACTAGAAATATTTATGAACAGAAATAAGTCCATGTAGATTTTGTGGACTTACTTATTTTTCAGTGACAGAACTTACAGTTGTACTTTTGTCCTTCTATCCCTTTAGTGTAAAGAAAACTACTTATGGGATACAGAGAACTACAAATCATCACATTAATAACTTTATGTGGGAGACAAGAGTTGTGTTGATTTACTCTAAAAATAAAAGTGTCCAGGTGGAAGAACAGCTATCACTGGAGTCTTTATCTAGTTAAATATATAATGATACCTAATGCAAGATCCACCTGGTTACTGTATGATTTAAATGGATTGTTGGTAGGAATTAACATACAACCATCATTCAAGACTGGTGGTGGCTGTGACTCCACTATATTAGGAGTTACATTGGTTTTCTCATTTTGGTGGAGAGACATTCAGAAGCATTCTGTTAGGCTTCTTATCATAATAACCTCAATCCACATGTCAGGGAACAAGAATGGGTATTCCTTCATTGACTGCATGAATCTCTTCTAGCCAAATGTACAAGAACTGAGGAATAAACGAACAGATGGATTCATAAAACCATTAAGCCTGCTGTAAAATAAATAAAGATAAAATTTATTTCATCTTATGACCCCTCCATACCTGTCACCATGGCCAGTTTTTTATAGTGCCCTCTGGTTGATCAAGGATTAGACTTGATTCAAAAATAAAATTCACTGAAGTGCCCTAGCTTTCTCATTTATCAAGTTAATGTTTAACAAGTGTAAGGACCTATGAACAATATAATAAATGCTTAAATACGATGCATCATGTTATTACAGTGTTCTTTGTCAACAGTCTATAATTTTCCCCTTATTCATAATGCTCTGCATTAACCATGGTTCATCTCTAGACCTGAATGAAGGTCCCAGACTATCCATCCTAGTGGATACAGTTTGGACAGAGTCAAAGGTTTTTGTATATAGTTAAATTAAGAACTTAGAACACCAGACTTATATTTTGTTACTAATTCCTCATCATAATCTGTTAGATATCACTAAAGATTCCTGTCAATTAAAACGTTCCCTTTGCCATTCCAGTCCTTGATACATAAGTAGTAGAGAGTGTTGCTCTCCCTGCATTAGGGAGTAAAATACTGACCTGTGCTGTGCCACTCCAGAATCCGAACATTCTGGATTCTCGTTGTGATCAGAAAGTCTACTAAAATAGCAGCATCTTCCACATTATCATTAATGCAGAATTTGTTAAATAGACTGATGCTCTCTTTATTAATACATTTATCACTGTTGTGTTTATGTAGCAAATTTAGAGGAAAAGAGAGTTACAGATATCATATCAACTTCCACATTTCTAGATACCTTATAAATTGAAAGCCGTATTTTACAGTACACTATAAACTTTCTGACGTATGAATTTTATTTAGTGTTTTTAATTTTTTAACAAATGAAAACATTTTTTTAAAATTCATTTATTACTAATTCCTAGAATTTTAACATAAATGATGCATTTCAATGTTTTTTAAACAATCATTAACATTTTCCATATTTGCTTCAGGTGATTTATTCCTCATTCCCCATCTCATCCACCCCTCAACCCCTGGTCACCACTAATCTTGCTTTTCCATGAATCTTCCTCTATTAGGTATCTCATAAAAGTGGGATCATATGATATTTGGTATTTATGCCTTTATTGCACTTGTTGTTGTTGTTGTTGTTATGTGGCGTCAAGTCAGACCTGACTCATAGCGACCCCTCCTTGGGTTTCCAAGACAGCATCACTACGGAAGTAGATTGCCCCACCTTCCTTCCGAGGAGGGGCTGGTGGGTTTGAACCGCCAGCCTTCTGGTGAGCAGTCAAGTGCCTTAGCCACTATGCTACCAGAGCTCCCTTATTGTACGTAGTGTATTCTTTTCAATATGATGGCATATATTAGATTTTCAATTCTCTTTATAACTGAATAATACTTCATTATATGTATAAATTCTATTTTACTCATCCATACTTCAGCTGATGAGCACTTGGATTGTTTCCATCATTTGATTATTGTGAATAATGCTATAATGAGTATTTGTGTACATTTGTCTATCAGAGCTGCTACTTTTAATTCTTTTGGGTTTATACCTAGAAATGGAATTGCTAGTTCATATGGTAATTGTACATTCAACTTTCTCATGAAATGAAAGAATGCTTTGTAGCGTGGTTGTCCCTTCTTACAATCTCATCAACAATGTACCAGTGTTCTAATATCTCCAAATCTTTGTTAACACTGGTTATATTTCACTTTTTGTTTGTTAGCTTACTTTTGTTGTTGTTGTTGTTGCTGTTTTTATAGTAGACATTCTGGTGGGTATCAAGTGATATCTCATTGTAATTTTGATTTACATTTCCACTCAGTCAGCTTTGATTCCAGGTTTAGCCAAAAGATGAAGACACAATTAGAAATGTTCCAAGCTATTTTAGCTTGAATATCACTGAATCAGGAGCTCTGCTAAACATCTCTATTAATATTCCTGTATTTGTCATTGTTATCAATGCCCTGTGGTAGAGAAACTAATGGCCCCTCAAAGACAGCCTTTCCTCCATGCTCATAACCTAGAAGTATGTTCTACCTTACCTGAAAAAAATGAAATTTCTAGATGTGATTACATTTAAATTCTCAAGAGGGGAAGATTATCTGGGTATGCTCAATAAAATCACAAGGTTCTTACATAAATTGGGCAGAAAGGTCAGAAGTGGAGAAATTTGAAGATGATATGCTGTTGATGTTGAAGATGGAAGAAGAGTTCAAGAGCCAAGAAATGCAGGTGGTTACTAAGAACCGTAAGATGTGAGAGAATGTATTCTCCCCTGGAGCATACAGAAGGAAAGCAAACTTACATACACCTTGCTTTTAGCCCAGTGAAACCCATTTTAGAAGATCAGTTGGGCTATAAAGAATAATGCAGATAGCTCAGTCTTCACCTAGAGCCATGATTCCTCTGTCACTAACCACAACAGAAAAATCTGTGCCCCATAGCATGCCTTATAACTGACATAGCTTACTTTTTAATCAAAGCCTTTTGCAGGTGAGTTGTACAGAATACAGTTTATATCTGTACCATGAAAATTATACCTTACAGAGATGGCTCAAGAATTGGGAAAATAGCATGATGATTGTAAACAAAGTATGGACATTGATTAATGACATATACCCTTGAAAGTTTTATTCTTAATGAAAAGGATAAAGCAATAGGAGTAAAGACATAAGCAAGTACGTTAATAAAATTTTTAATTATAAAAACATGAATATTAAAATGAAATTTCAAAGTTTTCAGTTAATTTTCTGATTACTTTGAACATGAAAGAATGATACTTGACCATTGACATAATATAATCATGTATTAATAACCTCATTCTTATTCTTATAAATAATTTTAAACTTTAACATTTTAATTTAAAATAAATAAACTTCAAAATGCACTATATGTTTTTTACAATTTCTGAATAACCAGTGTATAACTAACATATTTTCAAAGAAGCATACTCTTAAAACCCTAACAAAATAATGCTTTATTTTGTTTATCAGTATTACGTGCTTTTTTGGTCATCAATTATGATTTCTAGCAAAATACAAGACACAACCAACCATTATTAAAAGGAAAGTAAAAAAGACATGGTGAATTTTTTTTTTTGGCCAATTTTTTAAATAGTATTTTTTTAAAACAATTTTAGCTTTATGGAAAAATGACACAAAAATACAAAGAGTTCCCATATACTCTTTCTCTCTCATGCACAGTTGTCCCTGATATGTGCCTCCTTCAGTGGGTGGAAATTTGCCAAAATTGATAAACCAGTATTGATACATTATTACTAACTGAAGCCCACAGTTTACATTAGAGTTCACATTTTTGTTTTGCCATTTTACAGATTTTGACAAATGCATAATATCACATGTGAACTATTTCAGTGTCATACATAATGCTTTCAGTGGCCCTAAAATGCTTAATGGTGTATTTATTCATGCCCCCTACTCCTTGAACCAGAAGGCTGGTGGTTCAAACCCACCAGCCACTCCTCAGAAGGAAGGTTAGGCAATCTACTTCCATAGTGATACGGCCTCACAAACCCAAGGCGGGGTCGCTATGACTTGAGTCTGACTTGATGGCACAAAATAGCAACAACAACAACAACAACACTCCTTGAATACTTGAAAATCCCTGATCTCTTTTTTGTCTCCATAGTTTTACGTTTTCCACAATGCTATATACTGGAAATCATACAATACAGAGCCTTTACAGACTGCTTCTTTCACTTAGCCATGCAAATTTTATGTTCCTCCATGTCTTTTTATAGTTTGATAGCTGAGTTCTTTCTATTACTGAGTAACATTTCATTGTGTGGATGTATCACAGTTTGATTATCTTTTCACCTATTAAAGGACATCATAGATGCTTCCATATTTTTTTGCAGTTATGAATAAAACTGCTATAAACATTTGTGTGCAGGTTTTTGTATAGACATAAATTTTAAATTAATTTGGATAAATATCTAAAAGCATGATTGCTGGATCATATAACAAATCTATCTTCAGTTTTGTAAGAAATGACCCAACAGTCTTCAAAAATCACTATATTGTTTTGCATTTCCACCAGCAATGAGTGAGCATTCCTGTAATTTCATTTCTTCATCAGCATTTAGTGGTGTCAGCACTTTGGATTTTAGTTATCCTAATAGTTGTGCTTTGATATCTGATTGTTGTTTTAATTTAAAATCCCCTAATGAAATAAGGGGGCTCTCTGGTACCATAGTGCCTAAGGCACTTGACTGCTAACCAGAAGGCTGGCAGTTCAAACCCACCAGCCACTCCT
>NW_006922820.1:0-500 GCF_000298275.1 Orycteropus afer afer | reverse complement strand
TATGCTTAAAGTGAGGTGGCATGACAGGTTTGGAGTGGCTGAGGAAGGCCAGGAAGGAAGGGAGCTGGGGCAGTAGGTAAAGAGTGGCTGAGGGAGACCAGGAAGTGAACATAACAATTTGGAACAACTGAGGGAGATAACTTGTATGTCAGTTTGTCATACTATGTTGGTTGCCAAGACAGAGTTGGAAGAAGGAAGAGGGCATCCACTTCTCAAAAAATTGGCAAGTGGGGAGTTCCGGTAAGATGGCAGATTAGGCCGAAAGACTGGACAGACTCTCTTCAACAAAGAAAGGGGAAGCCAATTAACAAAGACACAGAAGATGATCCTGGACTGCTAAGCCTTGAAGGGAAGGCTATAGAAGTGGACTAAACCCCAAATACCAGAAGAATTTGCATGAAAATACCAAAAAGAGAGACAGACAGAGCTGTGGTTTGGGAGTGATCCTGAGAGATCCTGACAGCACAGACAGCTTGGAGAGTGCTGAGTGGTGGTAGGAC
>NW_006922819.1:180512-187466 GCF_000298275.1 Orycteropus afer afer | reverse complement strand
TGAGTCGGAAACAACTCGACGGCACTTAACAACAACAACAACAAATGGTTAATGATCATGAGCATTTCTTCATGTTTATTAACTGCCTGACTGTCTTCTAAAATGAAGTGTCTATTCATGTGCTCTGCCTATTTTGAAATTGGATTGTTTTTCTTTTTGTTGTTGAGGTATTGAAGTTTTCTATAAATTTTCAAGATTAGTCCCTTGTCCTCTATATTATTGCCAAAAGTTAACCACCACCACCCCAAGTCTGTAGGTTCTCTTTTTTTCTCTTTTAGTGAAGCATTTTGATGTGCATAAATGCTTAATTTTTAGGAGGTCCCAGACATCTAGTTTGTCTTCTGCTGTTTGTTCATTTTTGTTTATGTTTGATAGAGTATTTGTGCCATGAATAAGGGCCCTTAAGTTTCCCCCTATTTTTTCTTTGGTGATTTTATGGTTTTAGGTTTTAGGTTTAGGTCTTTGATCCACTTTTTTAATTATTATTATTTTATTGTGATTTGGGTGAAAGTTTACAGAGCAAATTTGTTTTCCATTCAACAGTTCAGACATTTTTATTTCATGACATTGATTGGAATCCCCACAATATCACAGCTCTCTTCTCATTTCCTCCCTGTGGTTACCTTTACCCTGTGTCCTTCTTTCCTATGCATTTCTGCCTTCTGAGCTTTGTCCCTGCACAAATGCTGCCCTTCTGATCTCCCATGGTGGATTGTTCTAAGTAGTTCACCTCCCTGGTGTAATTGTTCACCTCCTAGGCCTGTCTATGTTTTGGCTGAAACTCAAGCCATGAGGAGTGAGTTCAAGTCCAGTCCTGATGATAGGCCATAGCCTCTGGGGTTTCTCCTTTCTGTATCAAAGCAGTAAGCCTGCCCATTTTTTGTGATTTTGAGTTTTGTTCCACATTTTTCTCCCATTCCGTCCAGGATCTTCAATTATGATGCCTTTCTGAGTGATTGACAATGCAGCCAGATACCACATATTTCTTGTTTCAGGGTCATGTAAAATTAATTTCCTGTGATCTAGTGTCTTTCATTTTCTTCACTCTTCTTGGCTCTAGACATGGAGACACAAATAATTGTATTTAGATGGTTGCTCCCAAGCTTCTAAGATTCCAGTCCTGCACATCAAAGTAGGAAGTAGAGCAATGTTTTTGTGTACTATGCTATGCTAACTGAGCTTGCAGAATCCACAAAACATCTCATAACATGGATGAACTTGGAGGTATGCTGAATAAAATGTCAATAACTGAAGGACAAGGATTTTATGAGTCCACTATTATAAACAAATACAAAAGTTGACACACAGAAATAAACATCTTTATTGGTTACTAGGAATGGGCAGGAAGGGCCTGAGCCCACAAGCCTATCTACTCACTCCCTTATAGTACTTGGCTGTGGCTAAGAAGTTATCATAACTTTTTCCCCATTAGGTCATTTTTATACCATATACAAATGCATATGTAGAAATGTCTGTCAAACCAATATTTGGTCGTGTTCACCTACTCATACCTGATCATTTTGCCTATATACTTATGTATTCAAATGTAGACTAATATTTGTTACTATTGATAATACAATATTTTACCTTTGTTTTCTATACGTCTTCTACCCCTTTCTGTCTCTTCCATTTCCTTAGAGATACTGTAATTGTCACTGGGTTTTGGTATATAGCCTTTCCCTTCATGCAAATGAATATGTGTCTCTTACTTAGCTAGAAATTTTCCCTCCCCTCTTCTCCCATCCCTGGTAACCAACAAAGAAGTTTTCCTTATTGTGTAAACCTTTCCTTGAGTTTTTATAATAGTGTACTCATGATATGTGTACTTCAATGACTGACTTATTTTTATCAGCATAAAGTCCTCTAAGTTTATACATGTTATGAGGTGTTTTGAAGATTCTTCATTACAATTCTATGTTGCATAGTTTTCCACTATGTGTATGCACTGTAGTTTGGTTATCCATTTGTCCATTGATGGGCACTTTGGTTGTTTCCATCTCTTTGCTATTAATAGTGCTGCTATGAACATGGGTGTACATATATCTATTTGTGTCCTGACTCTCACTACTTTAGGATGTGTACCTAGTAGAGGGATTACTGGATTAAATGGTATTTCTATTTTCAAATTTTTAAGGAAACACTCTACTGTTTTCCACAGTGGTTGTTTCATTTTACAGTCAGATCAGCACTGTATAAGAGTTCTAATCTCTTCACAGTGTCGCAACATTTGTTATTTTCTGCCTTATTGAACTTTGCTATTATTTCTGGGGTGAGATGATATTTCATTGTTGTTTTGATTTCCATCCCTCTAATGATTAGCTCCCATACAAGATCATAGCATCTGCAAATACAGATAGTTTTACTATTTCTTTGCCAATTTGGATGCCTTTTAGTTCTTTTTCTGGCCTTATTGTTGTGGCTAGGACTTTGAATACAGTGTTGAAAAGAAGTGGTGATAGAATGCATCCTTGTCTGGTTCCATTTCTCAAGGGAAATGTTTTCAGTCTGTATCCATTTAGAGTAATCTTGGCCATTGATTTTGCATATATGCCATTTTTTTGTTGTTGTTGAGGAATTTCCCTTCTGTTCTTATTTTGCTGAAAGATTTTACCAGAAATAGGTTTTTGATTATAACAAATGCCTTTTCTGCATCAAACGATATGATCACATGGTCCTTTTCCTTTGTTTTATTTATGTAAAGCATTATATTGCTTGTTTTTCTAATGTTAAATCATCTTTGAATATGAATCATGTTTGGTTATGGCTTATTATTATTATTATTATTATCATTATTACTGATATAGTATTGGAATCTATTTAATAGGATTTTGTTGAAGATATGTCTATATTCATGAGGGATATTTGTCTCTAATTGTCCCTTTTAGTGGTGTCTCTACCCAGTTTTGGTATCAGGGTTATGCATGCTTCATAGAATGTATTTGGGACTATTTCACCCTTTTCTATGTTCTGGCATATTTTGAATAGGCATGTGTCAACTCTTCTCTGACTGTTTAGTAGAATTCTGCAGTGAGGCCATCTAGGTCTGTCCTTTTTTCCTGCTTTGTGACTTTTCTCCCTGCATAAATACTGCCCTTCTGATCTCCCATGGTTGCTTGTTTTAATGAGTCCACCTGATCTACCAGTCCCCCTTGGAATATTTGTTTCCATGCATCCTTGATTTTCTTTGTTCCAAATGAGAAGAGACTAATATTTGCATCTCCATTAAGTACATCTTTGTATTTTGGTTTTCCTTTTTCTAAGTTTAAATTTACTTTAATGCTGTATATATTTAATTCCTATTCCCCTTTTTTAAAAATTCTCCCCAATAATTTTATTATTGTAAAGCATAAAGAACATGTATTTACCAACTAAAAGTATCTTAAATCTGATGTTTATATCACCATTGATTTCCTTTTAATGGAGCCCCACCCCTACCCCAGTGCCCAGTGTATGCATTATTTTGGTTGGTTGTTAAGTGTCATTATGTGCTTTCTGGAGGAGAGCCCTCAGTATTCCTAGTAATATTGTTTGGGTAGTGACAAATTCTCTTATTTTTTAATTATTAATGTTTTCATTTTCTCTCATTTTTGAATAATTTTGCTCAGTCTATTATACTTGGCTGACTGTCTTTTAATATGCCTTCCTGATGCCTTCTTGTTTGGATTGCTTATGAAGATAAGTTGGATCTTAATGTTGTTTGGGACTCATTGTACTTTGCTCATGCTGCTCTCAAAATTTTCTTTGTCCTTGTTTCTCAAAAGATTGATTATGAAAAGCCTTTGTAAGTTTACTTTAGGATTTATCATATGTAGAATTCATTGTGCTTCTTGTATGAGAAATTTCTCATCTTTTGTGATGTTTGGGAAGTTTCTGCTATTATATGTTCAAAGATTCTTACTGAGCCTATTTCCTCTTCTTTAATGGAATTCTCATAATGTGTAAATGATTTCTCTTAATGGCGTCCCACATTTCTTTATTTTTTCTTTCTTGTGGTTCACCCTGTTACTTGTTTTTCTTGTTTCATTTCCCCCATTTTTCTTCATTCTTCTTTCTGTTTGCTTTTTCATACAATAATCTCAAAGATGCTGTCTTTGAGATTGCTGGTCCTTTCTTTTGTCATTTGAATTCTATTTATTTGTCATTCCATGGTGGTGTTCACTCAAGTTATTTTCCTTTTAAGCTTTAGTATTTCTACGGTTTTTTTTTTTTTTTTTAAGACATCTCTCTCTATTGAAATTTGTTTTGTTGTTGTTTTGTTTTCTTGATTTCCTTTAGTTCTTTTCCTGCGTTTTCTTTTGTCTTTTTATTCTTAGTACTAATACTTTAAAATCTCTGTCTGATAATTCCATTATTTGCTTTTCCTCAAAGACTATTTCTAATCTCCTGCTTTGTTTGTTTACACCATGATTTCCTTTTTTGGATATTTTATAATTGTCTGATTACATTAAGTTTTATTTAGTTCTTTATTTTTGCTTTAATAGATCAGGATATTAGCTTCTCTTCTTTCTCTTTAGATTGTCTTCTTGCTCATTGCTTCTTCCTGGGGTTCACAGTATGTCCCATTCTATCCATACTCATCTCAGGACAGCTTGCTCAGTTGCTGGATGCACTACTTTAACCAAAACTCTCTGTGTCAAGGCTCTCCTGGCATGGAATTGGGTTGCATATGCTTGTGGTGTTTGTTGGGTTTGGGTGGAGGTTTCAGGAGTGCTAGGCTTACATGGAGTGGTTACTGCACCAATCTAAGATGGGATGTCTAGTAAGATGCTATCATGACACTTGCCCTAGGGTTTTGTAACAGTCTAGGGGTGGGGCCACATGCTCAGGATGGCTCTGGGACAGAGCCTCTAGGTGCTGTGTTGATTAGAAGCAGTGCAGTGTGTACTGTTATGTGCCTGGATCAGGACCATAATGTAGGTCTGGGTCTGGTGCCAAGTATGTGGAGCAGCTCCAGAGGTGGAGAGCCACACCATTGCACAGATACAAGGATGGGAAGCTACAGTCCTTATGTAAGTCCAGAGGTGGCTGTATAGGTACCACACAGATCCAGGATGAAGCCAATGACCCTATTCTGGTCAGAGGAAGGGCTGTGGGTACTGATTTAGTCCAGACCAGACACTTCAGGCTCTGGATGTGCATGTGCACCTGTAGGTAATGTTTGGGAGGGCATGTCCATGGCATAGGGGCAGTTTATCCTATAGTGCTGGGCTTTTATGATGTCATATTGTGGCTGGCACACCTCATTGGGGATTGGTTAAGTCAAGCACTTGCTGACTGGACATTGTTCCTGCCACGGGTGCTGTGATAATTATGTGTCAACTTGGATGGGGCTAGTTTGAGTGGCTGGACAGCTGGATGTAGTTATTCCCCATGATGAGACAGGTAATCACCTCCAAGATGGAATGTAATAGAGCAGCTGAGTAGCTGCCTTAGGGATGTGGTCGGCTTCCAGTATATAAGGAGAAGCATTGAGAAAGGTCTGTAGCTTTTGGAAAGTTTGAATCCTGTGTGTAGCAAAGTCGTTGTTCAGCAGCCTACCATAATGTTTGTTTGATCTTGGGACTCTTAATGCACTTGAATCAGTGGCCTGCTGTGTGGTTTGGTAATATTGGGGCTGTGCCTTTTTACTTCTAGACCTTGGGTTTGTCAGGGTCAGCAGCCAGCAGCTGCCTGAAAGAAGAAAGCATCCAGCTTCAGTGGGCCAGAAGCAATAGGCAGAACTGTAGTGATACTGTCTTGGAAACCCAAGGAGGGGTTGCTATGACTTGGGTCCCACTCGACAGCACATAACAAAAACAACAACAACATCCTACATTGACACAATTTGCTACAAAAGACTCAAATATGTCAATGATCACAAAGATGTCAAAGGACTTGGCAATGTTTCTTCTGTTATACACAGGGTTGCCATGAGTTAGAACCTACTTAGCAGCAAGAAACAAGAACAACATTCTTAGATCTTCAGATTCAAAGTAGGAGGCTTCTGAAGGCAAGTGCCTTCACTCATAAGAATGTCTGTAAAAATAGTTAAAGGGATTTTCTGGACCTCTTCCTCTTGGAAGACATCAACTTTATGAGTTCTGGAGAAAAAATAACTCTTAGCAATGCTAGCTAACAACTTTTAGCATAGCCAGCACTTCCTCCTTTGCCAGTTTTCAGTCACATGAAATAGGATTGGATAAGTATATGCTTATAAGTCCATCTTATTCACTGGATAGCAAAGAAAGGAAAATAATTAGTCTCAGCTTAGGCAGATGAGGAGAAGGAACAACATATTCCACCATTCCCTTAGGAATTCAGACAGCAATATTTAGAGGTTTTATCATGATTTCTTGTCCAGTGATTTATCCTTCGTTTGGAACTCTTAAAAAGGAGCTCTGGTGGCACAATGGTTAAGGCATCAGGCTGCTAAACAGAGTTGGTAGTTCAAAATCACCAGCCACTCTGCAGGAGAAAGATGGGGCAATCTGTTCCCATAAATATTTACAGCCTTGGAAACCCTATGAGGGTTGCTATGAGTCAGAATTGATTGAGTTGCAGTGGGTTGGTTGGTTGAAACTCTTAAGGACAATTAAATTTATAGCACTAGAAGATAAAACAGAGAAAGGGAAAGCATTTCTATTGTGTGTGTGTGTGTGTGTGTGTGTGTGTGTATATATAGTTATTTTGTCAATAACAGATATCTAGAAAAATCTGCAAATATTTAGAAAGTAAATAACAAATGTTTTAATAACTTATAAGTTGAAAAGGAAATCACTAGCAAAATGCTTAAATATTTTTAAATCAATAAAATTTAAAACACTACATATGAAATTCTGTAATACTCTTAAGGTAGTCTTTACACAGAAATTTATTGCATTAAATGACTATTTTAGAATAGATAAAATAGGGAGCTCTGGTAGCATAGTGGCTAAGGCACTTGACTGCTAACCAGAAGGCTGGCGGTTCAAACCC
>NW_006922819.1:171223-179985 GCF_000298275.1 Orycteropus afer afer | reverse complement strand
ATAAACAAATCTTCTTTAAAAAGTGGAGCTTTCCACCTGGGAACCTAAGCAAATAGCTTCAAGGAGGTGAGTCTCTAAATCTCTCCACAAAAATTATTTCTAACTTCCAAGGCAAGATCCCTGGTTGGTGCTAATGGTTTGCACTCAGCTACTAATCTAAAGGTAGATGGTTTGAACACATCTCATGGTGCCAAGAAAGAAAGTCATAGCATTTGTTTCCATAAAGTTTATAGTGAAGAAAACTATGGAGTTCAGTTCCTCTCTTTAACACATGAGTCTCAATAGACTCCGTAGCAACAATCTTTTTTGTATGTGTGCTTAATTTCCAAGGTATATTTGTCATTCAATCATCTTTTAACAAATTTTACCAGTTCCTTTTGTTCAAAAAGCTCAGAATGTAGAGAAACATGAAAATATTCATGGAGTATTATCTCCCAAAATGTCTACCCCAATTTCTGTAATTTTTGGCATTAGACAATTTTTTTCCATGAATATGCCATTTCATTAGTTATTTAGATGAATTTGATTAACATTGGCTGGGAAGAAATATATTTAGATTTTTAATGCAACATTTAATTAATGATAGTAATAGAAAGGATCCCAGCAGCAGAATAAGAATAACTCATGTATTTATCCCTGTTGTGCTCTCCACTCTCCAGGGTCCAAGATCTAGCCAGCTAAATAAATTGCAGAAACCATCAGTGTATAATTTAGAAAAACAGGTAACTATCTACTTAAGTTTCTGCATTAACTTTTCCACCTGGCCTGAAACATTAATTAAGAATAACAGGATTGACTCACACATACTTTACTTTGACTAACAAAGAGGACATCTATAGCACTTGCATCATCCAAAACAGCTATGGCCAGTGAGTTGAGGTTAACTTGATGCCTTCCGTGGCCAAGGTGATGTAATTGATCACTTCAGCTAAAGTAAGGAAAACTTTTTTGCCATCATTTCTAGTTGAAACATTTGAAGGTCTCTTATATTCACCCCTAACGGTAAAAAACTACAGTGATTCTTGAGATAGGCAATTGATGCCTAGATTTCATAAAAGTACAGTGCGGACAGCATGTATGATGCCTGTAAATAATTGATGTTTTCAGTTGTTCAACCCTCAAAAAAAGTGGTACATGTCATTCAGATAGCACTGATTGACAGTACTTTCCACATGGCCTCTTAAAGGGTCTTCAATGTGGTCTCCCATGTCTCCCCAGCTGTTAAGCTGTTGTTGTTATGTGTCATTGAGTCAGACATGACTCATAGCGACCCCTCCTTGGGTTTCCAAGGCAGTATCACAACAGAAGTAGATTGCCCAACCTTCCTTCAGAGAAGTGGGTGGTGGGTTTGAACCACCAACCTTCTGGTTAGCAGTCAAATGCCTCAGGCACTATGCTAAGAATCACTCATAGTATTTGAATCATATCCTAGTTTTCAAAAGAACTGCCTGAGGGAAGTTAATTCAATATGGCCTACTTGTCCATAACACAATTTTATCCATACCAAAAAATTAGATGTGAATGATTTTTTATGGTTTCTTGCATGGAAACTGGAGGAGTCAGGACCATCTGTGCTGTCAAGTGATCACAGCCTTCTGGTGGGGGAGTAATTTACATTCAAACGTTTTCAAAGCACTTTGGGAGAGCTGCATCTGGGTGTTTTCCTTTAGAAAGAAGATTCCAGAAGTAATTCTGAATTATATGGCAAACCCCTCATGCACCTGCACTTCCCTGGGTATAAAGTGTTTCCTCCTCAAGTGCCAAAAATTTTTACTTTTCCTCCACTGTCACAAAATCTGTTTCTCTCATTTCAGTAACTATACCTTCACTTTTTGCCAGTTACCTACTATTCTCCTACAAAATTTTTGTCTAAAAGGCCAAGTTCAAGAGAGACAAAGGTACATTCATAATAAACCATTTTCATAAAATTTACTAGAATTAAATTTAAATCTCCAAGTCTGCCACTTAGAGAATATAATAACTATTTTGTCATAAGGTTGTTTTAGTAGACATAATGATGCATCATGACCAGGAATGGTCAGGGAATGCATTAGACTGGGTTCTTTAGAGGGAAAAATAAATAAATAAAAGTGAAGTGTATATATAAATATATAGAGAGAGATTAATTTCAAGGGAATGACTCATGAACTTGTGGGGGCTGGAAAAGTCCCAATCCAGGATTCAGTGGTCAAGCTGGAGGCTTCTCCTGATCCACATGGTTGCAGGGACTGACAATCCCCAAAACAGCAGGTTAGGGGAAGGCTGCTAGCTCATGGTATTGCCAAAAACAAACAAACAAACAAACAAACAAACTGCCACTGAGTGAATTTCAACTCATAGTGACCCTTTAGGGCAAAGTGTAAGTGCCACATAGAGTTTCCAAGGCTGTAAATCTTTATGGAATCAGACTACCTCATCTTTCCCCTGCAGGGTGGCTGGTGGGCTTGAACGATATTAACCTTTTGGTTAGCAGTCAAATGTTTTAAACACTATGCCAGCAGATATTCTCATGTTGTTGGTGGAACTGGTACATCTAACAATCTGCAGGTCAGGTGGCAGCCTGCTGGCTCACATCCTAAGAAATGGAGGTCTGAGAATGAAGAATTGGATGGAGGATCTAGATAGAGAAAGCTTTGTAAGAATATCAAATATATTGTATATAGACCATACCTTCAAAGAAACTCATTTTTTCAACTGATTATTGCTCATATCAGATCACAAAATGAAGAATGATTACATAATATCTACCAAACTACTGAGAATATTACCCAAACCAGTTGACACATATCTTTAACCATCACAGTCCACCCCTTGTCAACTTGGCACTTGTACACATATCCTTAAATCATACATAATCCCTAAAAAAGACAATTATAAGGTCATAATTTTCCCTAACATGATACAACATGTGGACAAATGAAAATGCACTATTGTCATTCACATCTTATATTTTGTTATAAGTAATGGAATGAGGGAGGGAAGAAAACAAAGATATTTACTATAGACATATAACAAAAAAATACACACATGGACGTGAAACAATAAAAAAGGAAAAAAATACTCATAACACAGTCCTCATTTCTGCAATTGGTCACATGTTCATAGCTGCTATTTAGAACTACATTCTTCCACCACACATTCTGTATTACCTTTGCACTTAGCAAGCATTTCAACTGGCTGTGCTTCTTTGCCTGATGAGGTAACCCAAACTTTCATTCCTGAAAGATCTGAGCCATTAGTAATCATGTTGGAATTGCTGTAAGTTTCCATTGACTTTAATCACAGGACATAATAGTAGTAAGTGACACCCTAAGGGATCTCCTGTATTCCAGACATACTCTTCTTTACCTCCATTATGTATCAATCTGATGTCCTCTAGTTAATCAGAATCAATCATAGCAGCCAATATGGTAATTAACTTCTTTACCTGTTGATCCAGAGGTATAAGAAAACCAAAGTCACTGGGTGGCATTCTTAACACCCACTTCAATAGAATTGGTGTTTGGTTGCCTAGTGGGAGCATTCCTGCATTTGGAACAAAGATTATAGACACACAAGGCATAGGATCATGGGGACAAAAAGCAAAAAAAAAAAAATTGAATGGGTCACTAATCATAATAGGGAGTGGTCTCATTTCCACCACTTGATTCCTGGACCCATGAATTCTGACTATGGAATAAAATACACTATATATTGGATACCACATATTAGAGTGTATGCAGCCTCATGGAGAACATTGCCCCAACCCTGCTGGGTATTGCCACCTAACCAGCACTGTAATTTTGTTTTTAAAAGGCCTTTCCATCTTTCTATCAAGCAAGCTGCTTCAGGATGATGGGGAACATGGGAATACCAGTGAATTCCAAGAGCATGGAACCACTGCCACACTTCATTTGCTGTTAAACTGAGTTCCTTGATCTGAGCCATTATTATGTGGGATACCTTGAAGATGTATAGGTTATCGTGTAAGTCTATGGATGGTAGCTTTGGAAGAAACATTCCATGCAAGGAAGGAAAATTCGTATAAATATTAAGTGTCTATCCCTGTAAGAACAAAACACTGTCTTTTCCATGATGGAAGTGGTCCAATGTAATCAACCTCCAAGGACCAAGGTAACTGGTTTATCACCCCTAGCACTGGTGCCATGTTAGGGAATCAGTGCTGGTCTTTGCTGTTGGCAGATTGGGCACCTCAACAGTGATTATAGCCATGTCAGCCTTGGTGAATGGAAGTGCATGTTACTGAGCCCATGCTTAACCTCCATCCCTGCCACCATGGCCCCTTTCTTCATGAGACCATTGAACAATAACAAGAGTGGATAGGGAAATAGGCTGACTAATGTTCACAAAAACATGTCATCCTATCCACTTGATTTTTAAATTATTTCTCTGCTAATATCACACTTTAGTGACCATTCACATGAGATACAAATATTTTCACTTCATTGGCCCACTCATAACAGTATATTCACATGTGTATTCCCCATACCTCCTTGTCACCAATTTACCAATCATGTTCCTTTCAAGTTTGCAATTATCCAGCCAAGCCATTGACCACAACGTATGAATCAGTATATAATCACACATCTGACCATCTATCTTTCAAGCAAAATGAGCAATGAGATATGCTGCTCAAAAGTTTTTCCCACTGGGAGGATTTCCCTTCATCACTGTCCTTCAGGGAGGTTACAGAATGGGGCTGCAGTACTGCTACTGTCCATTTCTGAGTGATGCCTGCATATCAAATGGAATCATTTGTAAACCAAGAATCAGTTTTCTCTTCCTCAGTCAACTTCCCATGAGGCCAAAGATGCAGACTGAGAGAAGGAAGATAATGTGACAGGAATGGGAACTATGGACATTTGGGCCACTTTCTCATGTAACTTACTTGAGCCTTCAGGTCCTTCTTGAGCCCAATCTTGTATATACTCAAAAACCAAACCAAACTCACTACCATTGAGTCAATCTTGAAGTATAACAACCCTCTTTGGGTGTCCGAGGTGGTAAATCTTTACAGAAGTAGATTGTCCATCTTCCTTCCACAGAGCAGCTTGTGGGTTTGAACTGCCTACATTCTGGTTAGCAGTCAAATGCCTTAGGCACTGCACCACCAGAGTTCCTTGTATATACTACTTCTATTTAATGATGAAGTGCTTCTGTTCCATCTGACTTTATGAGTGAGTCAGATAACACCTAGTTCATGCAGCTCAGGCTGCCTGGTGATTTTTTGGCCCATGGTTAAGGGTTCAGAGTCTACTAAGGGCCAGTAACAAGCCGGAATCTGTTTCTCAAAAGAGAAATGATTATTTGCAGAAGATGGCAGAGCTTTGCTCCAATATTCTAAGGATCTGCACTGGGATTCACCAAAAGGGGCCTGCCAAAGACTCCAACAGCATCACTATTTGCCACTGACAATTCAAGAATTATTGGATCAGTTGGATCATATGGCCCAAGTGGCAAAGTGCCTTGCATGGAAGCTTGAACTTTTTGCAGTGTTTTTTTCTTATTCTAGGCCCTACAACAACTAGCAGCTTTACAAGTCACTTGATAAATAGGCCAGAGGAGCAGACCCACATGAGGGACATGTTGCCTCCAAAATCCAAAGAAGCCCACTAGACATTATGCCTTCTTTGTAGTTGTAAGAGGGTCCACATACAACAACTTATCCTTCTCTGTAGGAAGAATATCTTAACATGTCCCACACCACTGGACCCACAGAAATTTCACTGTTGTGGAAGGCATCTGAATTTTATCAGATTAATATCCTACTCTCTAGCATGTATTTTTTTTTTATCAGTAGTTCTAGGATTGTTGAAAATTCTTCCTTACTACGTCCAATAAGCATAATATCAGCAATATATTGGAACAGTGTGAAGTTGTGTGGAACAAAAGGTGATCAAGTTCTTTGCAGAATAAATTATGATTAAGGGATGAAATGTTCACATACCCATCATGTGGGATAGTGAAGATAAATTGCTGGCCTTGACAGCTGAAGGTGAATTGCTTCTGGAGATCACTCAAAACAGGGATTGAGTAAAAGTCAGTAAGCAGATCGACAACTGCATACCAGATAGCAGGAGATGTATTAATTTGCTCAAGAAATGAGACCACATCTGGAACAACAGCTATAATTGGAGTCACCATATGGTTAAGTTGATGATAATTGTCTGCTATTCTCCATGATCCATCTGGGTTCTGCATAGGCTAATGCTGTTGTTGTTATTTGCCATCGAGTCGGCCCCGACTCCTAGCGACCCCTCCTTGGGTTTCCGAGGCAGTTTCACTACGGAGGTAGGATTGCCCAACCTTCCTTCCAAGGAGTGGCTGGTGGGTTTGAACCGCCAGCCTCCTGGTTAGCAGTCAAGTGCCTTAGGCACTATGCTACCAGAGCAATAGATGAGTTAAATGGGGATGTGGTAGGAATTACCACCCCTGCATCTTTCAAGTTCTTGATGGTGGTATAAATCTCTGCAATCCCTCCAGGAATGCATTACTGCTTTTGGTTTACCATTTTCCTAGGTAAGGACAATTCTACTGGCTTCCATTTGGCTTTTCCTATCATAAAATAACCCTTATTCCACATGTAAGAGATTCAATGTGGGGGTTCTGCCAGTTGCTGAGTACGCCTATTCCATTTATGCATTCTTGATCTTGGAAAATCATTACAGGATAGGTTCAAGGACCCACTTGACCCACTGTGAGATGGACCTGAACTAAAACTCCATCAAAAACTTGACCTCCATAAACCCTCACTCTGACTGGTGGGGGAAAGTGATATTTTTAATCTCCCAGAATTAGTGTCAATTCAAAGCCAATAGCAAGTAATTCCCCCCAAATTCTGATTGTTTCCTTTTCTGCAATGAACACTCACTCTCATAAAAAGCCACAGTTCCCTTTGAGGAAGGCTGGGAGAAAGATGAACAGTATAATTTTTTGGCAGTTTAGTGGGGTATTGGGGTCCTTCTTCAAGAAGGCCTAGCTTCCTGTTCATTCAAGGGTCTGTGGGTAAGTAAACTGGATGAAGGGTTTGAATTAGGCACTGTGGCTCTGTGTTCTGGCAATTCAAGTTCTGCCATTCTCTTGAACTAGAATTCTTCTACTTGTCCAGATCAAGTAAATATTTAGTAGGTTCAAAATCTATTTCATTCTTAGGAACACCATGCCTAAGTAGACAATACCATAAGTCTATACTTGTCATACTACTTCTTTGATTCTGCTGTCTGCTATGACAAACATGCTCACCTTGTCTTTGTTGATTAAGTGCTGCTACTTGACCCCTACCATCATGGGATCCAGTCACCCCCATTGTAGTTAGGTATCTCAATTCAGTTAGGACAGTTTCCACTGTCAAATCTAACTTACATACAACAGCAATCACAGCAGTCTTCAAGGATGGAGCAAGCTTTACAAATTTGTTCCTCATCATTGTGGCAAAATGTTTGTCCTCTGGGCACTCCATAGGTAGGTCTGTGGATCCAACTTGATAAATCCACTCTAACATGCCAGGTTCCCTGAGTCTTTGAATACCATACTGTTCTCTACAGTTCACCAAGGAAGGTCTGGCATTTCAACTTGATTTAGTGTAGGCCACTACTTAATCCATGCTTCACTGAGCCAACCAAATAAACTATTAGATCTTTCCACTCTCTCAAGCTGATTTTGGGCAGTATCAGCTCTGTTACTACAAGAGATAAGATTTTCTTTCAGATCACAAGTAGGGACTTTCAGATCTTGTATGCAGCCCTTGAACTGTGACTCTGAAGTTTTGACCTCACCCCTTTCTTTCACCTCTTTATCTATGTAAAGTGGGACCAACCATCTTCCTTACACTTCTCTTTCTAAAAAAAATTGTAGAAGATTATCAAATATGCAATCACACAGAGCCTTGCCTCTCCCAAATATTTGATCCAATGGTTGTGATATTTTGCCTATTTCTATTGTCACTTCATGCTGTGAGGCCATGTTTCTATATAACCACCCTGTATGTATGTAGCCATTTTTGCAATATGCCTTAGCACGTACTCCATGCTTTAGTGCCTTAGTTACTGGAAAAACCACAAAGAGTCCTAACTACCCCCACCTCATCGATACTCTCAAACATACTCCTTAGCAACAACCAATCAGTAAATGGTAGAGAAATACCTTACCTAAAATAGAAACGACAGTTGGTGGCTTCAGCCCACCAGATAGAGCCAATCAAGTAGGAACAACTAGCAACTTGGAAAATGTCAACCAATTCTGTAATTTTCTGATTGAAACTTCCTCCTTCCTGCTGTACCCCCCTATAAGAACCCCATTACCCCTGAGTTTGGGGCTCTCAATCCTGAACCACTGCGTCGGTGATGGTTAAGGGTCCAAGCTCGAGCTTGAATAAACAACCCCTATGCTTTTGCAGTGGAATCGGCTCCTTGGTTGTTTTTGGGGATTCAAGATCTGGGAGCAACAATGCCATGGTGCAAAAAGGGCAAGGAGGCCACATGCTCTGACCTCCTCTAATCCCACAAGGGGAAGACATAATCACCATCAATAGCCCAAGGCCTATTTCTGCCAGGCCAGACATGCTGCCTCCCTCTGGCCCTTTCTCCAACCATTCCTCCCAGAGCACCCACCACCTCTCTCCTCGGTTCGATAATTCACTGCAGTGGCCACACAGAACTCACAGATTATGGAGTTTATTAGGGAAGCACCAGACTACAATTCAAGTTCAGGAAAAACACTCAGTCTCTCTCCCAGGCCACCGTCTCTCAGCCAAGTCTCTCACA
>NW_006922819.1:166893-170990 GCF_000298275.1 Orycteropus afer afer | reverse complement strand
ATTGTTTTGTGCCACTCCCAACAGAAATACTCCAGGTGGACAACTTTAGCAATCAGGAGCTCCTCAGTTGCTCATAGCAAATCCCATCTTGGAGTTTACAAAGATTTATGGGTAGAAAAGCCACACTAAATAATTTACTACACTGCATATGGATTAATAGTGCCTTCATTACTACTTAAGATAGAGTCATAAGCACTTTCAATATTAGCCAGAGTTGAGAACTAAGAAAATTCATAAAGATTTTGCCCCTTTACAACCACTCTTGGTACCAAATATCTTAGCCTGCGTCTCTAGAGGACCGAAACCAGGGAACCATATATGTAAATATATAGAGAGTTTTATTTCAAGAAAATGACTCATGCAGTTGTGGAAGCAGGTAATTCCAAATTCATGGGTCAAGCCTCCTGCTGTAGACTTCTGACCCACATAGCTGCAGAGGCTGACAAACCCAAAAATGACAGGCCAATTGGAAGGGTGCTGGATCATGGGACTGTGTGATCTGGAAAATCCAAAAATATGCAGGTTAGGTAGCAGACTGATTGTTCACATCCCAAGAACCAGAGGTCAGAAGATAACAAGTCAGATGCAGGATCAAGGCTGAGGGAGTTATGCCAGAACATCCATATATATTGGATGCAGGGCACATCCCAAAGCAAGCTCCTCTTTTGAGTTATTGGCTGCTTATATCAGATTATAAAATGGAGGATGATCACATAATATCTACAAAACCACTGAAAATTATGGTCTAGCCAAGTTGATAAATAACATTCACCATTACAGTGTAGAATCCTACATTACAAAATTTTCAAAATAGTAGATATAACCCATGCCAAATTCACTGCCATTGAGTCAGATCCGACTCACAGTGACCCTTCCTTGGGATCCCATGGCGGCATCACTACAGAAGTAGATTGCTCAATCTACCTTCCAAGGAGTGTCTGGTGGGTTGGATCTGCCAGCCTTCTCATTAGCAGGCAAATGCCTTAGGCAAATAGGATCCCCTAATGGCACTGAGTGGTACAAATGTTTTGTGCTTGACCATTATTGAAGGACTGGCAGTCCAAAGCCACCCAGAGATGTCACAGAAGAAAATCCTGGTGGTGTGCTTTGGTAAAGACCACAGCCAAGAAAACTGTGTGGTGCAATTCACTTTTTAGAGCATGGGTTGCCATCAGTTTGAATCAGCTTGATGGCAGTGTATCTTTTCTTCTTCTTCTTTTTTTTTTTTTTTTTTTTTTTTAATGACCTTCCCATCCTTTTATTTTGGATATTGTACAGAAAACAGCCCATAGATGATAATCACTGTCAGGATATAAGTTCATATAATGATCAAAATACCTTAATATGGTGTGTGGAATAGCAACAGATGAGAGAAATAGATTTAGACTATCTGTTTATTGTTGAGTATGAAAAGGAAGAAAAAAAAATCAAACCACAAATAGTCCAAAACTGAAACAATGACATAGCTAAGTTTCCAAGGCCACAAATTCTATGGCTAGAATGAGCTGATCAATAACTGGAAAAAGTCAACAGTGATAATATACCACAGATAGCAAAAAAATCCAAACCCATTTTTGTTGAGTCAGTTCTGACATACAGTGACCCTATAAGACAGAGTAGAATTGTCCTATAGCATATGTTTTCTAAAGTTGAAATCTTTACAGAAGCAGACTGCCATATCTTTCTTCTGCAGAGCAGATGGTGAGTTTGAACCACTGACTTTTCAGTTAGCAGCCAACAACTTTAACCACTGTGCCACCAAGGCTCTTTTGAGATAGCCAAATGAGAGGGTCAAAAATCTGATGATCTATCTGAAGTTGGCATACTCCTTGCAATACAACCTTATCCCTTTGAGAGACAGATTGTCCATTCTGTATCAGAAATCACAAACCTGGAGATGGTGATAACTGCAGAGGCAAGTTTGATTTGGGGAAAAAAAAAAACCCTCAATTTCAGTTGATGTTACAAGAAAAAGAGCCTTTACTGTTGGCATCTACAAGATTGACCTAAGCATTGTGATCCATTTCCACAGATCATGGTGCTTGCAAGGATTTTTCTCAATCTTCAACACTGACAGAATCTGAGCATGTGCTACTGAGCAAAGTGACTATATTTGCTTTGGGTTCTGCAGATGTGGAGATAAGGTGGAAAGAGCTATAACCAACACCAGCAGGTTTATGTTAGTTAGAGATGACTGAAGTAGAACTAGACATTTAGGGTGTCTTCTGTGAATCTAGGAGCTATGGTCACATAGTGCCTAAGGCATCTGGCTGTTAACCAGAGGGCTGGCAGTTCAAACCCACCAGCCACTCCTTGGAAGGAAGGTTGGGGAATCTACTTCTGTAGTGATACACAAGGAGGGGTGGTTATGAGTCAGGTCTGACTCAACGGCACATAAAACTGTGAATCTAAGACCCCAAAAAGAGGCAGTGGCTTTGACTCTGCTTCAGGCAGTAGATTGGAAGATAAAGTTTTCTCCACAGGAATATTTTCCTCTTTGTCATGCAAAACTGAAATGCTTCTGAGGCCAAAGAAGCTGCATTACTCAATATACCATGTTCATTTGACAAGTGAGGAATTTGGAGCCCATGTTGCATTGTCAGTTATAGGGTCCAAGTTGAACTACCTCAAACATGGACACTTCAGGCCAACAAATTCTGAGGCCTATATTTTTAATTTCCAACACTAGTCCAATAGTAAGCTAAGTACTTTTCAAAATAAGAGTATCCATTAACTGAGTAAAAATTCTAACACCAAAACACCAATATGGGTTCCTTTACGTGGAAATCACATTCCTTTACACACTGCCTCCTTTTGCCAAAGACTCCGCTGGGCAAAGTCATCAGTAACAGAAAGTTCTTCTCTCTCCAGCATACCAAGGGTTTAGTAAGTTGTTGGGCTTCCTGGTTGGTAAGGGGCCAAAGAGAAATAAGTTCTTCATTATTTGCTGTAACATCAGAGGGTAGAAGTACCTGAACTAAATTCTAACACAACCTATGATGGCAAATGGCAGGGTAATTTGTCCAACTGCACTTTTCTATCTGCAGCTTTCACCTGACTAAGATGACACTTGTGAAATGAGGAATTACAAGCATAAAAGAAGTCAATTCCTAAACAACAGAAGTAGTTCATTTAATCAGCTCATGGGAAACACTTACAGGGCAAATCTAACTTCTTTTCTTCATTGAAAGTTTTGCTCAATCTTATTTACTTTGGAAAACTAAACTGTGGTACATAAACACAGTAGAATACTATGCAATACTAAAAAATAATGTAAAATCTGCAACACACCACATATTGTGGATGAACTTGGAGGACATTATGCTGAGTGAAATAAGTCAATTATAGAAGGACAAATATTGTATTAGTTCACTATTGTAAAATATTAAGGAAAGCTTTATATATGGAAGGAAACTTTCTTTGTGGTTTACCAGGGGTGGGAGAAGAAAGTAGAAAACACTGCACAAATAAAGAAATTAAAAAAAAAAAAATTTGCTCAAGCCCACGTAATTGAATTCAGCCATTGACATTAGTAAGGTTGGTGTAACTATTGTGGTAGCTCATAGTGTCAAAGCTCCCATGGATGTCCTCACGTAGCAGACTATACAAAATCCTGAGTAACATTTATTATCAATATTAATCATAGAATAATGTGATAAATATAGTTGTAAATTGCTTAAATGTAATATTTCTTAGATTATATGAATACTAATAACAAAATTGTTTTGCAAAGTGTTACTACATAGAATTACAACAGTATTGATTATAACATCATTAGTATCTGAGCAGAATATTTTCTTGATTTTTTTTCCTTCTTTTCCTTTAATTGGGAGCTCTGGTGGCATATTGCCTAAGGTATTTGACTGCTAAATAGAAGGCTGGTGGTTCAAATCCACCAGCCTCTACTCAGAAGGAAGACAGGACAATCTATTTCTATAGAGATACCACCTCAGAAACCCAAGGAGGGGTCGCTATGTCTTGGAATCCAGTTGACAGCAGTGAATTTGTTTGTTTGTTTTTTTCTTTACCCTTTAATTAGTGCTTCATTCTCAAAAAAGTAATTGATATAATTTAAAAATACTAATTACAACAATATG
>NW_006922819.1:164997-166376 GCF_000298275.1 Orycteropus afer afer | reverse complement strand
CTGCAGAAAATTTTTAGTCATTTTGGTGTACCTACTCTGACAATGTCACCGAGTGTGGTTCACATTCACCACACTACTCTAGTGATGCCAGTGAATTCAGCATATCAATTTCAACCCAAAATGGTTTGTAGCTGTAAGCCAATTCAGTTCAAAATCCCAACATATTTTTGTAAGCATTGACAAGCTTCTTCTAAAATGTATATGAAAAGGAAAATGATCTAGAATAGCCAGAGAGTTTTGAAAAAGGAAGAACAAAATTGTAAGATTTATACTACCACATTTCAGGTTTATTTTCAAAGCAACATAAATCAAGAAAATGTGGCAATAGCATACAGATATTTATCTCTCTCTCTCTCTTTCAAAGGAAATGGAGTGTCCAGAACTATACATATACGGACAACTGATTTTGAAAAAGATGCCAAAACAATTCAATGGGGAAAAGGATTATCTTTGCAAAAATCACACTGGACCCATTAGAAAACCATGGAAGAAAAGATCCTTGACCTTTAAGTAATACCATTTAAAAAATTAACTTACAATGCATCATAAGGTAAAATGTAATGAGTTAAAAATATATAACTTGTAAAACAAAATGTTGAATATAAAAATTAATTAAAAATATTTTACATTGATTTTAAGGTTTTTCATTTTCATGAAAACAAATATTAAACAAACAAAGCTTGACTCAAACTGCAGGAGTCTGCCAAAAACTGCTCTACAGCAATGTAAATTTGTTTTATCCTGCCAGAAAAATATAGTCATCAAAACCATTACCTCTTCATTTAAATCTCAAAAAGTGTCATGGCTGCAGATGGGTGGAGGTTCATCTTATTAGCAGCTATTCCAGAAGTAACCTGATATCAATTGATCTTGGTAAAGAGGGGAGAACAGGAGTCAATCAATCACATAAAGTTTAGCCAGTTGTTGATCTTCATCTGTCCCTCCTCTCTTTATAAGCTTTATTGCACCTAGTTTCTCTGAGCCATTTGCTTTTTCTGGAATCAAAAGTGTCTCCCTATATGCATATAGATTAACTACTCAAAATAATCCTTATGTTCAAATTATAATGAATTTTGATTATTTTTAACAAAAACAGAAGAAAATCATAGTAATCTTGGTTTTGTAAATATATGTTAAATATGACACTAAAATCATGTCTATAAAAATGATAGATGGCACTTCCATTAACATGGAGGAATATGCAGAGAAGTGACACAGACCCTCTTCAACAAAGAAAAGAAAAACCAATGGACAGGGTACAGAAGACAATCCTGGAGCCCTGAGCTTTGAAAGGAACTATACAGAAGTGAATTAGACACCAGCTAGTGGAAAAACCTGAATGAAAACAGTGAGTACAGAGATGGTCAGAGCTGTGGACT
>NW_006922819.1:162446-164022 GCF_000298275.1 Orycteropus afer afer | reverse complement strand
AAGAAATGTAATGGGCAAATGAGCATAATTGAATCAATGGAAGAGAGAATTAGGGAGATTGAAGGCAAACACCCAAACAGTTCTTTGGAAAGAGATTAATCAGAGAAAAGATCAAAACAAAATGAAGAAAAGACTAAGGTTCACGTGGGATACCATCAAAAGGAATAGTAGCATAGTGCCTAAGGCACTTGACTGCTAACCAAAAGGCTGGTGGTTCAAACCCACCAGCCACTCCTCGGAAAGAAGATGGGGCAATCTACTTCTGTAGTGATACTGGTTGGAAACCCAAGGAGGGGGTGCTATGAGTTGGGTCTGACTCGACAGCACATAGCAACAACAAAAAACAACAATAATGTGTAATCAGAATTCCAGAACAGGAAGAGACAAATAAAACCATAGAGAAAATTGTCAAAGATGTGTTGGAACAGAATTTTCCTGGTACGATGAAAGATGAGAATATATCCATTCAGGTCCAATGAACCCCAAACAGGAAAGACCCCAAAAGAAAATCACCTAGACATATCATCATCAAACTCACCAAAACCAAGGACAAAGAAAGAATCATGACAGCAGCATGGGAAAAACAAAAAGTTACCTACAAGGGGCAACCAATAAAATTAAGCTCAACAGAATAAAAATCAATAAGATTTCTCAACAGAAACCATGCATACGAGAAAACAATGGGATGGTATGTATAAAACACTGAAAGAGTAAAATCTCCAACCAAGAATTATGTATCCATCAAAATTTTTCCTCAAATATGATGGTGAAATTAGGACATTTCCAGATAACCAGAAATTAAGGGAATTTGTTCAAACCAGACCAAACTTAGAAGAGATGGTAAAGGGAGCCCTTTGGACAGAGAAGCAACAACAGCCAACAACTGATCATTAACACACATGATGCTATAACCCAGAAACCAACCCAGCTATGGAAGTATCCAAAATAAAGAAGCCTAAAGGATTGTAAAGAGGGAATTGGAGACATCATTTGACAAATGAGGACAACTACAAACCAAAAAGAGGGAAAAACCATCATTACAGAACTTCTAGATGGTAGGGAAGTCAAGACAACTAAAAGATAGAACGGACTGTTCAAACTTGGGAAGGAAACTATAAATGACAAGGTAACCTCAAAGAAAAATGATAAAGCTACACATCAAAAAAGAGGACCAGCATAAATATTCAGCAAATACTAAAACAATAGCAATGAAGGAAGTGATAACACGATTCATAAACAAAATGAGCTCAGCATAGTAATTATGTGGAACAAAGAAATCGACACCATGAAAAAGCACATAACAAAAATGACAACAACAAATTTATATTTGCTGATAATTACATATCTGGCAAGGGACTTGTCTCTAAGATTTATAGTGGAAGAGTGGATGACCGAACTATGGTACATACACATAATGGAATGCAATGCAGCACTAAAGAATAATGTAGAGTCTGCAGAACACCCCATAATATGGATGAACTTCAAGAATATTATGCTGAGTGAAATAAGTCAATCACAGAAGGACAAATATAGTATTAGTTCATTCTTGTGGAGGGTCAAGGAAAGGTTTATATAT
>NW_006922819.1:158029-162346 GCF_000298275.1 Orycteropus afer afer | reverse complement strand
GGAGGGAAACCTTCTTTGTTGGTTGCCAGGGGTGGGAGGGGAGGGGAGGGAACACTGCAAAAAAAAAATGCTTTGACCCATGTCACTTTAGTTTTGTGTATTTCACTGTACATAAGTTATATTTCAATAAAATGCATTAAAAAACAATAATAATTATGTAAGTCAGAAATTGTACTTGCCAACAAGTGAAATAAACTGATTATCAGGGTTTAAAAAAATGATATATGGACTTCATCAAAATTAACACTTTAGTTCTTCAAAAGACACTTTTATGAACATAAAAGTAGAGTCAAAAACTGAGGAAGTATTTTCAGAACATAAACATTCAGAGGTTTTATATCATACTATGTAAATTATAGACTCAAAACTTATTAATAAGAAAGCAAACATGATAGAAAATGATGAATAATTTAACAAATACTATACTACTTTGGTGGCATAGTGCCTAAGGCATTTGACTGCTAACCAGAAGGCTGGCAGTTCAATCCCACCAGCCACTCCTCGGAAGGAAGATTGGGAAATCTATTTTTGTAGAGATACAGCCTCAGAAACCCAAGGAGCGGTTCGCTATGAGTCAGAAACAACTCAAAAGCAGTGAGTTTGGTATTTGGTTGGTTTTTATACCTTTGTACAAATATGAATGTCAAATCAGGAATTAGAAATATGCTCAACATCATTAATTGTTAGGAACATGAATATTAAAATCACAATAAGATACTATTACTACATACATTTAGATTGTTCTTAATCTTCTAGTTCAGCTTTGTTATAATTGTTATTTTACTGATATAAATTGGCATGAGACCATTAATTAATTTTTGTTTTAGTATGCAAACGTCTGTCTAATATTATAATTATCTATGCTTTGTATGATTTTTATAATTCTTCAGTAAACTTCTATGTAGGAAGATGAATGATAGCAGATTATAACACTTTATTACTTTTAGAATTACTCAAGCTGCCTTTTTTTTTCTTAAGTCAGAATTGTTAAGTGTGATCCTTTCGTGTGTCAACTTGGCTAGGCTATGGTGTCAATTGTTTGGTCAGCCATTACTTTACAGTCCATTAAAAACCAAACACACTGCCATCGAGTTGGACTCGACTCATAGCGAACCCTCCTTGGGTTTCCAGGGTGGTATCACTGAGGAAGTAGATTGCCCAGTCTTCTTTCTGAGGAGTGTCTGGTGGGTTGAACTGCCAGCCTTCTGGTTAGCAGCCAAATGCATTAGGCACTATTCCATATAAAATATTTATATGTGATTGATTTGAATTTACATAAAGCAGATTACGCTCCATATATAGGTAGGCCTCATTCAAGAGCAAAAAGAGTCTTTCTAAGATATATTCTTCTTCGGACTATAAATAGACATTCCATGAATGCTCTCACTTTTCACACTTCCTGTCACCTTACCTACAGATTTTGGGAGGAAAAAACTGCAGGTTATTTCTAATCTGTCTCTTAATTTGCAGATCTTGGTCTTGCGAGCCCCCATAATCGTGTGAAACCAATTCCTTAAAATCAGTCTTTCTTTCTTTATGTACATATTTATACACATAATTGTTTTTCTTTGTCTAGAGAATCCTAATAGGTTTAACTTCTAGAAATTTGCTCATTTCATCTAAATTTTTTTAAAAAATGTTGATATAAATATAATATCTATTTAATTCATTTCCAATGACTACATATTTCCAATTTATATCAGCTTTTCAACCCTAATACTGGTCACTGTCACATTTTCTACTTTAAAATATTTGTGCTTGTTTTTATTATGACTTTACCACATTGTTACTGGAGCAGGGGTCCCTGGACCCCGAGTAAAGGTCCTTGCCTCCTACTGACAAAGAATTGAGCAGAAAAGGCAAAATGTCCACATGAACCAAAGTTTATTAAAGAGAAAGGGAAGAGCTCAGTAGCAAAGGATTTCCTAAGGTTTATAAAGGATTTTAGGAGAGAAAGAGGCATCATCTTTATTCATGCAGTAGGTGGGATTCTGATGTTCAGGTTGCACATGCGTAATGTATCTGGATCCAGGTTCAAGCCCCAGTGAGAGTCTTTTTTTTCACCTGCCTTGAGTTGGATTAGACTCAAGGGCAGTGAGTTTGCTTTTTTTGTGTTTGTTTGTTTTGGTGGAAGGTCACTTTGTCAGTCAAGTTGATTTTTACTGCCCATGCTCTCCACCTAGTGGGCGCCTGGTGAGGGACTTAAAAAAAATCAATCCAGAAGATTTATTAGCATTTTACAACTGGTCAAGCCATGAGGTCTTTGAAGCAAGGCCTCTTATTTCGCCTAAGAACCTGGCCTGCCAATTGTAATCAGTTCTCTGGCGCCAGCAACAAGAATTATGCAGTGGTCTGTACACAGGCTTAAATTCCAAGAATACTGAGTCAGAGGGTGATCGATTCAGCCAGCCCAACTGTCTCAATATCTGCGTTTATTTTGCTAATTATTAAAATCATTTTAATAGTGGGTGATGAGATGGATTTTTAATATTACTTTTTCATATGAGGGATTTGGGATTATAAAGTTCTTTTTAAGCAGTAGGAGTATTTCACTATTGTTCATATGTAGAATTTTTGTTATTTATTTCCAAATATTTTTCATTTTCATGTTCATTTTTACTTTGATCTATGGTTTATATAATATGTGTTATTCCTGCCTTTCAACATATGGAAATTTTGTATATGTCTTTCTAAAATAATTTCAAGGGTTCTAGGAAGGCACATAACAACAACAAACAATAACAAGGAACAAAAAAGACCCCAGAAGGAAGAATGTTCAATAAAGATCATTTAATTAAGCCTGAAAAAGGCCAAAGACAATCATCAATATGAGGGACACCATCAGCATGTACCCAATACAGAAACCAATGGAACCCACTGAATCATAGCAAATCATCACAAGATCATTATTGGTGGCAAGTCAATTCATCTCTTTATACTTTTGCAGGTGGGACCACAGAAAGATGGGAGTGGGGGACCATGATTGGAATAGGCAAATAATTGCAGGTTTAAAAAGGCTCCAGGATTGGCTATTTTCACTAAATCATTAAAGACATGCCCAAGTAAGCTCTTTGTGTAAGATGGGTGTGCCCATGCAGGTTCCCTAGTTCTTTGTGTAAGCACATTTCTTGTTAATCTACTTACAAACACACTCTTCTTGAGGTCAAACTGCCTTTCCCTGGACTTGTCTGATGACAAGCAATTGTCTGATGATAGCAACGTTGCTGGTTTAATAGCCATCAAGTATTGGGGAAGTAAAATAAATAACTCTCTCGAAAGGTGTCTGAATTTATGTCAAGACTCATTGTAATAGTGTAGACAGATTAGAATTTCTGGGAAATGAATATGTATTCCAACTTCGCAACCTAAAATTCTACATTAATCTTGTTCAATTTGAACATTGTTTTAATTTACTACTTGTAGCCATAATCACATAAGAATCCTGCCCCTGCAACCACATTCCTAAGATCATAAAATCAAGACAGGAACAGTTCACAGGACAGGGCAACCACATTCCTCAGACCCCAAGAAAGAGACGCTGCAAAAGAAGCAATCAAATGTAACTTTATTACTTGGATGGCATTTCCTGATTACAGGACATGATATCTTCTGGCCCACACCAATGATCAGTGTTAACCAGTTTTGGAGCCTGTGCGTCCCTGCCCTCCTTTACCACCTAATAAACTCCATTGGCCAATCTAAGACAAGACAAAGACTCAAAACAAGAGCAAAGAGCAGAATACACAGAAGTCCTGGCATCCATGTTGGAACACAAAGACTCCATCTTAGAAAGAGATTGTGCATGGACCCAGACTAAAGAAAGTTGGAGTTTATAGTTAGGAATTTATCACAGCCTTGTTCCACTTCCTGACTTTCACAAAAGGGTCAGGATTTTATGAGTATCCTGCCTGCATAAGGTCTTTTGAAATAATGTACCTCATGACCTTAAAACTATTATAAAAACCCCCACTCTGTATGGCTAGGTGAGACACACATGCCATTGCCTCTGGCCCCGTAGGTCTCCACCTTGCAAGATTACTATCCTCTTATTAAATTTCTCTCTGAGCTACAGCTGACTTTCTAGTCATTATTCTGGAACTCAGCCTGCCACATCATAATGGAGTTAGGGCTCCCTCTGTAGAACACAGCCTTCAACAAATTAAGTAGTTTAGAATTTAACCTTTCATATACAAGCTTGTTGGCTTATGGTAAAAACACATTATGCAATTTCAGTATTTTAAAATTCATTGAGACTTATAATGCATGTAAACCCTCTGTATATTTGGCAAATTTTTATGTTTCTAATGATTATTATTC
>NW_006922819.1:155506-157925 GCF_000298275.1 Orycteropus afer afer | reverse complement strand
TTTTTTTAATCTTCTTTTCTATTATAAAGAGATGAGTGTTAAATCTCCCACTATGACTTTAGATTTGTCTGTTTTTCCTTGTAATTATATCATTTTTCAAAAAACCTGAAGCACATATGTCTTTTCATGATTAGAATGAATGTCAATATGATTTATACATAGTTAAAAATAATCAAAACACTGAAATATGAACATAAGATGTATTCTGAGTTGTTATTCTATATGTGAATAGGGAGACCATTCTGATTCCAGAAAAAAGCAAATGGCTCAAAGAAACTAGGTACAATGGAGTTTATAAAAAGGGAAGGGGGAAACATAGAAGATCAGCCATTAGCTAATCTTAACATGACTGATTGAAATTTGCTTTCTCCCTTTACTGAGTTCAACTAATAATCAGGTTACTTCTGGAATGGCTACTAATAATTTTGCCCTCCTCTGACCTGCAGACATTTTGAGATTTAAATGGAGAGATAATGGTTTGATGGCTAACCTATTCTAGAAGGATAAGGCTATAATCCAGTTTCTAACAGGCCTTTGGAGTTTTGGTCAGACTTCTTTATATGGTTAATACTTGATTTCATGGATAGGAAAAAAAATCAAACTAAGATGTCTGTTATTAATTTTCTTCTTCAACAATATCAAACAATAGGTGGGTAACAAGTGATATGCCATAGTGTTGGAAAAGTTCCAGGGCTGATTCACCTAAAGATATTTGGTCCATGGAAAAATATTCATATTTTATTCTAATTTCTGAACTGAAAACTCTGTTTTCATCATAGACATCGAACTATAATGATTTATCTTTGCAAGAGATGATCACTGAAATTTTTATCACTATCTTCATTGCTAATTTTTAAAAATTTTCTAAATATTTACGTTGGCACCAATTTCTTACCTTTCCAATACTTTTTATTTTAGGATAATATGTGTTGTTGTCAGGTGCCATTGAGTTGACTCCGACTCACAGCAACCCTATGTACAATGGAATGAAACATTGCCTGATCCTGTGTCATCTTCAGAAATCTTTCTGTGCTTGAGCCCATGGTTGTAGCCCCTTTATCAATCCACCTTGCTGAAGGTCTTCCCCTTCTCCACTGATGCTCTGCTTTCTCTATTTTACCCAGTATGATTGATATCCTTCTCCAGGGAATGGTCCTTTCTGACAGTATAACCAAAGTAGATGAGATGAAGCCTGGCCATTCTTGCTTCCAAGGAGACTTCCAGTTGCACTTCTTCCAGGACAAATTTGTTCATTCTTCTGGAAGTCCATGGTTTCAGTGTTCTTTACCAACACCACAATTCAAAGGGATCCACTCCACTCTTCTTTGGTCTTCCTATTCATTGTCGAGTTTTCACATGCATATGAGGTGATTGAAAATATCATGGCCTGGGTTAGGAGCACCTTGGTCTTCAAAGTGACATCTTTGATTCTTAAAACTTTAAAGAGGTCTTTTGCAGCAGATTTGCCCAGTGCAATATGACATCTGATTTCTTGACTGTATACATTCATTAAAATCTACTTCTGTGTAGAGTTCAGTTATTTTTACATATACAATTATGTGTTTAATTAGTGTTAAGATAAGGATATAAAATATTTCCTCCATATAAGAAGGCTCCTTCATGCTTTTCCATGGCATTATATCTCAGTAGTAGTTTCTTGTATGATATCTACCTTCATAGATTAGAGGAGCCCTGGTGGTTCAGTGGTTAAGCACTCAGCTGCTAACTGAAGGATCAGTGGTTTGAACCCACCAATTTTGCCATAGGAAGAAGATGTGGCAGTCTGGTTTGGTAAAGATTTACAGCTTTGGAAACCCTATGGAGCAGTTCTACCCTGTGCTATAGGGTTGATATGAATCAGAATTGACTAGACAGCTATGGGTTTTTATCTTCATAGAATGGTTTTTCCTGCTTTTGTACTCCATACAGATGAGCTCATAAAATACATTTTCTGTGCCTGGCTTCATTTATTCATTTCTCAGTCTATGAGATTCATCTAATTATTTGTGTATAACAGTAATTCATTCTGCCTTATTCCTGTGTGGTATACTATTAAGTTTATATACTAAAATTTACCCAGTCTACTATTAGTAAACATTTGGTTTATTTCCATTTTTTGCTATTATAAATAAGGCTGCTAGAAATATTCTTGTATATGTTTTTATTAAATGTACACATTAATTTATCATGGATATATACTTACATATTGAATTGTGTTATCAAAGTGTTGTTGTATGTATCCAAACCCAAACCCACTGCCATCATCGAGTTGAGTTTCGACTTACAACAACGGTGTAGGGCACAGTAGAACTGTCTAATAGAGTTGCCAGGCTGTAAATCTTTAAGGAAGCAGCCTGAGGCATCTTTCTCATATGGAAAAATCACTGAGTAAAAAAACTGTTATTTGGCTGTATATCTC
>NW_006922819.1:151747-155406 GCF_000298275.1 Orycteropus afer afer | reverse complement strand
TATATATATATATATATATATATATAGCAGATATTTCAAGACGCCAGAGGTAATATTTGAAGATGAAATTTAATAAGGCTTCATTGGGCTTTAAACAAGTAAATTGTAAGATATTGTCTAGATAACATATTTAATCAACTGAAATCTAAATAAATCCACTAGTTCAATCTGTAGATTTATTTTATATGGTATATTTTAGATGTTCAACGTGGCTGTGATAGTTAAGTTTGTGTGTCAACTTGGCTAGGCCTAGTTAAGTGGCTGGGCAGCTGGATGTAGTATTCCCCATGATGAGACTGGTAATCAACTCCATGGTGGAATCTACTGGGAGCAGCTGAGTGGCTGCTACAGGGATGTGGTCTGCTTCCTGTATATAAAGAGAAGCCTCGGGGATAGTCTAGCTTTTGGCACCTTGAACCTTGAGTGTAGCCGTGTCATTGTTCAACAACCTGCCATGCTCTGCCAACCTTGAGACTTTCAATAGACTTGAATTAATGGCCTTCTGTGTGATTTGGTAACATCGAGACTGTGTCATTTTATTTGTCGACCTTGAGCTTTTAATTATTATTAGCCTCAGCAACCAGTAGCTGCCTGAGTGAAGAGATGTCTCTAGGTTCAGTGGTGTGGGAGCAAGAGGCAGAGCTGAAGCCCAAAGTCAAGGGGCTTTCATACAGCCCCTAGAGCCTGGAACTTTGAACTCGGACTTCTAGCCTCCCAAATTGTAAGGGAACAAACTCATGTTTGTTAAGGCCATCCCATTTGTGGTATATTCTTGTCAGAGTAGTACTACTTAACCAAAACAGTCAAAGACATGACTGATAATGAACTTTGAAATTCAATGGAATACATAAACCAAGATGCTCATTTGAATATTTTTGTATAAGGAAATCCACCCACCATGTGTCCATGGCATCTACATTTGCTTACTTCTTTCCAAATAAGAGACGAAGAATAGAAATTATTGTTGTCTTTCTTCTACTAGAATATGGCTATGTAAATGCCAAATAAACAGCAAATTACTTTTATTCAACACTTGACATTGACATTATGGACAAATACTATATTAATTTTACTTTAATGCATAAATATGATTTGTGGGCTGTTTGAGTATTTCATTTTCTTAGGATTAAGGTAATATAAATATGCAAAGTGTTTATTTTATTTCAATAACATTTTGTCCAAATGCAAAAATTACATCTGCATTGTGCTTCTAAATTTATTTTTATGGCATATGATTAGATCATAAAATCATAGGAAACTTATCATATGGTGCAATATAATTGCAGCTAGGCTTTATCTATCAAGGAAAATAATATGTTATGAAGAATTTTTATTGACAAGAAAGATAATTCATCTTGGAAGTATTGTATTTAATTTATATCTCTTATTTACATGTATCTGTTTATCATTACCTATGTCTCAAATCTTTTCTCACTCTATAACCTTTTTAGTGGAAAATCTTATTTAAATAACTGTAGATGTATATAAAATCACACAGAGTTTAAGAACTAATAATGTAATGAGATGTCATGTACACTTATTACCACTGATAATAATAGTTTTGCTCATATTTATTTGTGCATATATTTATGCTTTTAGTACTATACAATTTCTTCACATATGTAGGTTCATATGCCCCCATCATAGTTAAGAACAGTTCTATTATCACAAGTTCTTCATTTTGTCCTTTTCTAGTCATATTCACTAATTCTGGGTACCATAAATCTGTGATCTATTTTGATAACTTAGTCCTTTCAATAATATTAATGAAATAACAAAATCACAATATTTGGTATTGGCTTTTTTCATGTAGCAAAATTACCTGGAGATTCACATGGATTGTTGCATATATCAGTAGTTTGGTCCTTTTTATTGCTAAGTAGTATTCTATAGTTAAAGGAATTCTGGTGGTAAAGTGGTTAAGACATTTGGCTGCTAACCAGAAGGTTGGCAGTTCAAACCCGCCAGCTGCTCTGCTGGTGGAAAATAAGACAAACTAGTTCCATAAAGATTTATAGCCTTGGAAACCACATGGGGGTCACCATCACTTGGAATCAACTCAATGGCAGTGGGAAAACCCCATAGTTATTCTATGGGAAGCTGGACAATACGAAGAAGAATGTGACATTGGTATTGGAAGAAGACTCATTAACAGTCTTCAATATGGAGATGACACAACCTTCCTTGTCGAAAGTGACCAAGATTTAAAGCCCTTACTGATGAAGATCAAAGACTACAGACATTATGAATCACTTCTATGCTGTCAACATACAGACAACAAAAATCCTCACAACTGGACCAATAAACATCATGATATATGGAGAAAATATTTAAGTGGTTAAAAATTTCATTTTACTTGGATGAACAACTAAAGCCTATGGAGACAGAAGTCAAGAAATCAAACAACAGGACTTCCAGTAAGATGGAGGAATAGGCAGACAAGTGACACAGACCCTCTTCAACAGAGAAAAGAAAAACCAAGTGACAGAGATACTGAAGATAATTCTGGAGCCCTGAGCTTTGAACGGAACTATTAGGAGTTCTGGTAGCATAGTGGCTAAGGCACTTGACTGCTAACCAGAAGGCTGGCAGTTCAAACCCACCAGCCACTCCTTGGAAGGAAGATGAGGCAATCTACTTCCATAGTGATACTGCCTCGGAAACCCAAGGAGGGGTCGCTATGAGTTGGGTCTGACTCAATGGCACATGACAACAACAACAACAACATACAAAAGCAGATTAGGAACCGACTAGTGGAAAAACCTGAACAAAAACAGTGAGTACAGAGACCATCAGAGCTGCAGACTGTCAGCTACCCTGATGGGACCAACAGCCTGAATATTTCCAAGAGGTACTGGGACCTGAGAATTGACCTAAAGATCAGCCTGGTCACCAAGGGCTGCAGGGACAACTGCGCTGGTGGCCTATGACTAGGAAAGGAAACAGCAAGGAGGGAGATAACATGAGCTGTTGACTTTCTTCTGTCCGGAGGGTGCAGCCCTTTTGATTATTTACATGTGGCAGCCATTTTGGATATTTAAAGTGACTGAGGGTGCAGCCATATTGTATATTTAAAGTGTCTGAGGGTGCAGCCATTTCGATTGTTTACATGTGGCAACCATTTTGGATTTTAAAGTGATAACATTCTCATTTGGATTCCCGGGAATTAAGATTAGGCTCTGTTTGTCAAGGTCAACAGGGACATACGAAAGACTAACAAAAGGAAAGGAGTTAGGTGGTGAGTATATAAGAGTTGTAAACTAGTGAATGGAGGAGCACAGCACAGTACCCTGCTTGCAAAGATAACATACAAACAAAAAATAAATAAAATGAAAATTGTGGGCAATTCACTCCAACATACAATCACCAATTAAATATAAACACAAAAATGGCATAATGCCTGGGAGACAACAGAGCATCATAGTCCACACAAAGAAGCAAGATAAAGCAGGAGAAACAAGGGACCAGGATACAGATCCAAAACACATCCCTCAAGAAGATGCTGCATTGGAACTCCCTGATAAGGAATTCCAAATAATTATATTTAGGTATCTTCAAAGAATTGAGAGGCAGATCAAGGAAAACTCAGATAAAACCCTAGAAGAATTTTGGAAGAAAAGACAAGAACAAAATGACAAAATAAATGAAAAATTGGAAAT
>NW_006922819.1:147197-148159 GCF_000298275.1 Orycteropus afer afer | reverse complement strand
AGGCAAGTGTCTTAGGCACTATGCTACCACAAATTAGTCAATCACAAAAGGCAAGTATTTTATGCAACCACTGTTGTAAAAAGTCATGAAAAATTTCCACATAGAATCATTCTTTGAAGGTTTTCAGGGAAGGGAGGGAAAAGAAGGGTAAATTTCTTTAAAGTTGAGTGAAGGGAATGGCAATATAGATTAAGGGGGAGGTCAGCAAAAAATGATCGAGGCAGAGGAAGATACTGAAAGGAGCACAAGAATTAAAGACAACAAAGATAAATTCTATGTCATACACAGTCCTGCCGTAATGGTAATAATAAGCTAAAATTGGGTACATAGACATTCAAGCTGAACAGGGGTGGGAAGGCAAATGGGACTACACCTATGAATACATATAGGTTGGACAGAAGAGATTTCTACATATATATTTATATGTGCTGCAAATATATACATGAACATAATAGAGCATACAGGGACAAAGTTATGAAAACTTCTTAGCTATAACCAAACACCTTTCTTTTAGCAGCTGAGCACTTAACTACTGCAACACTGGCTCTTCCTCCATAAAGATTACAGTTTTCTAGTTTGTTATATAGCATTGCTATGAATTGGAATTGACTTGACAGCACACAATAACAACAAATTATTAATTAAAGTCCATAGTTTACATTATGGTTCACTCTTTCTGTTGTACAGTCCTATGGTGTTTGAGAAATGCATAATGTCTTATGTCCAACATTAAAATATCATATAGTTTGATTACCCTAGAAATGCCCTCTGCTCCATATAATTGTTGTTGTTGTTGTGTGCCATCGAGTCGGACCCGACTCATAGCGACCCCTCCTTGGGTTTCTGAGGCAGTATCACTAGGGAAGTAGATTGCCCAATCTTCCTCCTGAGGAGTGGCTGGTGGGTTTGAACCACCAGCCTTCTGGTTAGCAGTCAAATGCCTTAGGCATTATGCTACCAGA
>NW_006922819.1:139885-146212 GCF_000298275.1 Orycteropus afer afer | reverse complement strand
TTTCCTTTAATGAATCTCGCTTTCAGGGTTTTACCTTAAAAAAGGAACACAAAACCCAAGGTCACTTATGTAATCTAGAAGTTTCATAATTTTGATTTTTACATTTAAGTTTATGATTCATTTGGAGCTGATTTATGTGAAAATTATGAGATATTTGTCTCTTTTCACTTCTTTATTTTCCCGTGCATGTGGATATTTAGTTATTCTGGCACCATTTATTGAAAAGAGTATACTTTCTTCACTGAATTGCTTTGTTCTTTTGTCAAAGATCACTTGACTATATATGTATGGATCTATTTCTGAGCTCTCTAATCTGCTCCACTGATCCATTTCTCTGTTTTTTAATATTGCACATATCAATTGTATAGCTTTATATTAAGTCTTGAAATGGAGTAGTATCATTCCTCTTACGTTGTTCTTTAATATTTTGCTGACTATTCTGTCTTAACTTTCCTCGCAAACTTTAGAATCAGTTTATAGATACCTGCAAAATATCTTGAGGTGATTTTAATTGGGGTTATGTCAAAGCTATAGATCAAGTTGGGAAGAACTGACATTGTAACAATATTGAGCCTGTCTATGAATGAAGGTGAAATACATCTTCATTTATTTAGATCTCTCATCAGAATTTTTGTCATCATTTGTTACTTCAAATATTTCTCCTATTCCTTGCTCTTTTCTTCTTCTGGTATTCATTATGTGTATGTTACATCTTTTGTGGTTTTCCCAGATATCCTAAATCATCTACTTATTTATTTTTTCTACATATTTATCTTTGCTGTACAGTTTGGGGAGTTTATATTACGTTTCTTCACTCTCACTCTTTCTCTCCTTGATCACGTCCCATCTATTCGTGAACCCATCAAAGGCATTACTTATTTCTGCTACTACAACATTTTTTTTTTACATCCTGCATTTCCTTTTTATTCTTTCTTAGGCTTTCCAACACACTTAAACTAGCCATATATGTTTGCATGTCATGCATTTTTCACTAGATCCCTTTTGATGTTTTTCATAGTTACTTTAAATTTCTGGTGTGATAATTTCATAATCTCTGCCATATATGAGTGTGGTTCCAATGCTTGTTTATATATTCAGACTGTGTTTTCTGCCTTTTACCATGCTTTGCAATTTTTTGCTGTTGTTGTTCACCCCAGAGGTCTAACTGTTGTTTGACTGAAAGTTGAGAGGGGGGATAAGTTCAATTCCAGACTTGAATGGTGACTACAGGCCATAGACTTGGAGGTTCCACCAGTTCCTATCAGATCAGTGAGCCTGGTCTTTTTTAATATTTTGAGTTTTGTTCCACATTTTTTACCACTCTGTTCAGGATCTTCTATTTTGATCCCTTTGAGAGCAGTCAGCAGGGATAGCCAAGCATCATCTAGTTCTGGTCTCAGGGTTATGGAGACTGAATTTCACATGATCCATTAATCCCTTGAATTGTTTCCATGCATCTGATTTTCTTCACTGCTTTTTGCTGCCGTTGGTGAGAGACTAATAGTTGCACTTTAGACGATTGCTTGCAAGCTTTTAAGAACCAAGTTGCTAATCACCAAAGAAGGATATGGAACATTGTCTTTGAAATATGTTATGCTGCTAATTGACCTTGATTTCCCTCATGACTATATTCCTGAGCACCCAAGCCAAATGACCCTTCCCTCAAGTTGTTTATTTAAGGCTTTGAAGTTATCATAAGTTTGCCCATTTGCTGTACTATGTAAATACATGGATACTTTTACAGCACATGAAAATATGTATGTAGAAACATCATCTGCTAACCTAATGTATGGTCATGGTATACCCATGGTATAATTTCATTCACATACTGCTACCTGCTCATATTTCCTGTCTACCTATGTATACACTTGTAGATAAGTTTGTTATTGACAATGCAGGATTGTATATGTAATAATATTAATCCTTGTTTTCTGTAACTCTTGTGCACCTCTCTGTCTTCCTTTTTTCAGTAATATTGTGCTGTCAACCCCATTTTTGTATATTGCCTTTCCGTTCACTCACATTAATACGAGTCTCTTATCCAGATAGTGATTTTGCTTCCTCTTCCCTCTTATCTTTGGTAACCATCAAAGAATGTTTCTTTCTGTATGGAAAATTCACTTTTTTAAAATACTACTACTACTACTACTAATGGACTCATGCAATATTTATCCTTTTGTGATTAATTTAATTCATTCCGCAAATGTCCTTTAGGTTCTTCCATGTTATGGGATGTTTTGTGGATTCTTTGTTATTCTTTAATATTGCATAATATCCCATTGTGTGTATGTGCCATAGTTTGTTTATCCATTCATCTGTTGATGGTCACTTAGGTTGTTTCCATCTCTTTGCTACTGTGAATAATGCTGCAATGAACATGGCCGTGTATATATTTATTTGTTTCCCAGCTCTCATTTTTTCAGGATATATACCTAGCAGTGAGATTCTTGGATCAAATGGAATCAAAATTTTTAAGGAAGCATCATATCATTTTCCACTGTGGTTACACCATTTTACAGACACATTAGCAGTGTATGAGAGGTCAGGTCTATCACAACCTTGCCAGCATTTGACATTTGATTTCTGTCTTATTGAACTTTGCTGTCACTGCTGGGGTGAGATGATATCTCATTGTTGTTTTGATTTACATCTCTCTAATGACTAATGGGGAGCTCTGGTAGCATAGTGGCTAAGGCACTTGACTGCTAACCAGAAAGCTGGCGGTTCAAACCCACCAGCCACTCCTCGGAAGGAAGGTTGGGCAATCTTCTTTCGTTAGTGATACTGCCTCGGAAACCCAAGGAGGGGTCGCTATGAGTCGGGGCCGACTCGACGGCACATAACAACAACAACAACAACAACAACACTTTGTCAAACATCAGCTGATGACAGGTGGATGGATTAACTTCTGGGTTCTCAGTTTTCTTCCATTGCTCTATTTGTCTGTCATTGTACTAGTACCAAGGCTCTTTTGACTACCATGGCTATATAATCAGTTTTTAAATTAGGAAGTTTGAGATACCTGATTTTGTTCTTCTCCTACAGTGCTTTGCTTATCTGAGGTCTCTTTTCTTTCCAAATAAAGTTAGTGATTTGTTTTTCTATCTTCTTAAAGAATGTTGATGGAATTTGAGTCGAGGTTGTATAGTATCTATAGGTCATTTTGGGTAGCATTGACATTTTCACAATGTTATGTCTTCCTATCCATGATCATGGTTTGTTCTTGCATTTATATCGGTCTCTTTTAGTATCCAGTAATAGTGATTTGCAGTTTTCTTTGCGTAAGTATTTTCTATCTATGGACAGGTTTATTCCTAAGAATTCTTTTTTTATATATAAGTATTGTAAATGGTATTATTCTCCTTATTTGCTTTTCAGAGATCTCTTTGTGTATGTAGAGGAATCTGACTGATTTTTCTGTAGTAATCTCCCTTGCCACTTTGTTGAATCTTTCAATTAGTTCCAGTAGTTTTCTTCCTGAGTCTCTGAGATTGTTTATGTGCAGGATTATATCATCTGTAAATACAGACAGTTTAGTTTCTTCCTTACCAATTTGGATGCTTTTTATTTCCCTCTCTGGCCTTATTTCCCCGGATAGGAATTCCAATACAATGTTGAATAAGAGTGGCAATAGAGGACATTCTTGTGTGGTTCCTGGTTACAAGAGGAATGTTTTCAATCTCTCTTCCTTGAATAATATTGCCCTTTGGTTTTCTGTATATCTCCTTAATTACGATGAGGAATTTCCTTCTATTATTTTTTGCTGAGACTTTATCAGGAATGGATGTAGGAAAATTTTTAATAACTTTTCTTTATTGGCTGATATGATTGTGTGTGTGTGTGTCTGTTAGTCCTTTGTTATATTTATGTGGCATAGTGCCTAAGGCATTTGACTGCTAACCAGAAGATTGGCAGATCAAACCCACCAGACACTCTGTGGAAGGAAGATGGGGCAATCTACTTCCATAAAGATTTACTACTTCAGAAACCCAGTGGGGCTTGCCATGAGTTGGAATCAACTCAATGGCAGCGAGGTTTTTTTTTCCCCCCTGGTGTATTTATGTGGTGGCTTATAGCAATCATTTCTCTAGTGTTGAACAATATTTGCATACCTGGTATGAATTCCACTTGGTTGTAATTTATTATTTTTTCAATATGGTGTTCTGTTCTATTGGTTAGGGTTTTGTTGAGGTTTTTGTGTCTATGTTCAAGAGAGATATTATATAATATATATAATTTTCTTTTTTAGGTTGTCTTGGCCTGGTTTGGTATCAGGGTTTTGATCACTTCATAAAGTGAATTGGGAGTATTCCATCGTTTTCTCTGTTCTGAAACAGTTTGAGTCAAACTGGTGTCAGCTTGTCTCTGTATGTTTGTTATAATTAGCCAGTGGAGACATCTGGGCCAGGATTTCGGATTTTGGAAAATTTATTTACTTATGAACTGTTCAATTTCTTCTTTTGTTATGGTCCTGTTAATATTGTCTACCTGTCTGTGTAAGTTTAGGTAGATAGTGTATTTCTAGAAATTTCTCCATTTCTTCTATGTTCTCAAATTTATAGGATTACAGCTCCACATTGCATTCTGTTATTATCCTCTTATTTAGCTTGCTTCTGTTGTGACATTGCCCATTTCATTTTTTATTTGTGTTATTTGCATCTTCTCTTTCTTTTTCTTAGATAAATTTGCCAGTGGCTTGTCAATTTTATTAACCTTTTCAAAGAACCAACTTCTACTTTTCTTAGTACTTCCTATTGTTTTTATATTTTCTGTTCATTTATTACTGCTCTAATTTTAATTATTCCCTTTCTTCTGGAGAAATTATTTTTTTGTTGCTCTTTTCTAAATGTTGGAGTTTTGGGGTTAATATATTAATTTTTATTCATTCTTCTTTTTTGATATGTGCATTGATTGCTATAAATTGCCTTCTGAGAACTGTTTACACTGTGTCTCAAAGGATTTGGTATATTGTGTTTTCATTCTCTTGTGCTTCTAGAAATTATTTCCACATTTTATTTCTTCTTTCTCCCTGTAGCTTTTAAATAGGATGCTATTCAGTTATCATTTATTTAATTTTTCCCCAGATCTTCCTATTACGGATTTCTAATTTTACAACACTGTATTCTGAGAAGATATTTTATATTATTTTGATGCTTTTAAATTTTCTGAGGCTTGTGTTATGGGCTAAGATATGGTATATTCTGGAGAATGATCCATGTGTTTTTGATTGTGGTGTTGATGATTCCTTTGTTCTGTATATTTTTTCCTGTGCTGAGCTCATTGTGTTAACATTTTCTTTTCATTTTCTCCATTGTTGTTGATTTTGTGTTTACTAACTCTTTATGATTTTCTTATTTGGTTAGAAGGTTTACTGATTTTCCTAGCGGCTATTCTGTAATTAATCTTTATCTTCTTAAGTTTCAAACCATCTCTTCTATCTTGATATTGCCTTGACTTTCTCTCCATTTGCAACTTCTGTAATCATATCATTCAATTCTTTTAGCTTTGCAGTTGTCATTCACAAATTGATGACTCAGTTTCTCTATATGCAGTCCTGTAAACATAATTGAATTTCAATAATTCTTTTTCTGGCTTGGTTTCAAGGTTATGTTAACATGTGTCTTAATCTCAAGTCAGTTGTTGTTGATTCTCTGTCTGAAGGACTACGTTCAGCATTTCTTATAAACCTGGTCAATTTTTTTTAATCTTTTAAAATTTCTGTTTATATGGAAATGCCCTAATTTTGCCATCATATATGAGGGAAAGTTTTGTTGAATATGTAATTCTTGGTTGACATCCCCCCCCCCCGAAGGGTTTGTATATGTCATACCATTGACTTTTGTCTGAATGATTTCTGCCAAGAAATCAGAGCTTAGTCTCATTTTTTGCCATTTGTAGGTAATATTCCTTTATTCTGAGCTGGTTTCAAGATTCCTTCTTTGTCTTTAGTTTTGGAAAATTTGATTATGATACAATTTATCATTTTCTTCTGAGGTCTCGTCTCCTGTATGGGTTGCATGGAGCTTCTTGAATGGATATCTTTTTAGTCTTTCATGATATTAGAGAAGTTTTCTTCCAACAATTATTCATCAATTCTGTGTGTTTGCTTTTTCCCCCTCCTATTCTGTAATTCTGATCTCATGTAAATTTTTCCCCTTCATAGTCTCTCACATAATTCTTAGGTTTTCTTCATTCTGGTTTTCTTATTTTTTCCATGTGCAAATTGGTGTCAATGGATTTGTCCTCTAGTTCACTGATTCATTCTTCAATTGATTCAATTCTACATTTTTGTCCCTCCAATGTGTTATATTATCTCAGTAATTTTAG
>NW_006922819.1:138186-139525 GCF_000298275.1 Orycteropus afer afer | reverse complement strand
CTATTTCTTTGTTTGATTTTTAATTTTCTATTGTCTCTGAGATATTTTGGAGTTGTTGCATTTATTTGTTGATTATGTCTTGGTTTGTTTGACCCTGATTTTTTTGTTTTGTGTTTTTTTCTCTGGGTGAGTGAGGAGGTCATGCATCTTTGGTCACTAGTTTGGCAGCATTTGAGTGCTCCCCATCTGTCTATGTGTGTATGGAGTAACTTGTGGGATAATGGGTTTGAGCCTCTCTGTGCTGGTCTTCAAGAGCAGCTGAAGGTGGGGTAAGCAAGTGTTGTCCACCATCTATCATTGATACAGTTGCAACAGGAGAAAGTGGTGGCACTTGCCCATTGGGTGGGGTGATGTGGTAGATGTGATAGGTATAGCTGGCAAATAGGGAAAAAAAAATGTCTACCTCCCATTGGATAGGACAGAAAAAAGGGAAGAAAAAGGGAAATGAAAAAAAAAAAAGTAAAGGTAAAGGAAGAAGGGGAATATGGAAAAATAAACAAATAAAACAGAAGACATAAAAAAGGGGAAAAAAAGTAAAGAAAATAGTCACAGTGGCACAGGCCTTTGTTGCATGATCCATGATCATGCATGTTCACAGAGGGGGCAGTACCCTGGTGCACTGCCAAAGGGCCAAGGAGCCTGCATCTTCGGACCTCCTCTAACCCCACAAGAAGAAGACAGAATCACCATCAGTAGCCCAAGGCCTATTCCTGTGAGGCCAGTCATGTTTCCTCCCTCCAACCCTTTCACCAACTGTTCCTCCCCCAGCACCCACCCCCTCTTTGCTGGGTTTGATAATGCACTTCAGTGGTCACACAAAACTCACAGATTATGGGGTTTATTAGGAAAGCAACAGGTTACAATTCAAGTTCAGAAATGCACTCAGTCTCTTGCAGCTGGCTGTCTCACTTAGCAGCTGACAGTCTCTCCCAGGAGCGCATCTCTTGTGTCTCTCTCAGCAGTTCATGTTTCTCAAGACTTTCTCTCAGCAGTGCATGTCTCTCACGTATCTCTCAACCAAGAGTGTTTCTCTCAGCCAGCAGTGAGAGATTACTTCTGCTTCTAGGAGGGCTCCTTTAGATCCTGGAAGAGTGACCAAACTAACCAATCCCAATATAAGAATTTTATATACCTGAGACTGAGAGAATTTCCCAGAAGACTGCTTCACGCCACTCTCAACAGAGATACCCCAGGTGGATAAATGACAATCAAGTGCTACTCAGTTGCTAATGGCAAATTCCACCATGGAGTTTACAAAGAGTAAGGCTAGAAAAGCCATATTATGTAATTTAGTACACTGCAGTTGTGGTCTGTGCATGTGTGTACCTCTGACAGTGAA